>NC_083644.1:29469266-29637728 GCF_963576545.1 Limanda limanda | reverse complement strand
ATTTAACCTTTTCTTCCAAAAAAAGGCAGATCTCCCTGTTTCCAGCGCTTTTCTGACACTGGAACTGATATGTGATGAAAAAGTCAAAATGTTAACCATTGCTTCCAAAAAAGGCTTATCTCCCCGTTTCCAGCTGTTTAGTGACATTTGGGATGATGTGTGATGAAAAATTCAAGAATTTAATCATTTCTTCCAAAAAAGGCTTATCTCCCTGTTTCCAGCGCTTTTCTGACACTTGGGCTGACATGTGATGAAAAAGTCAGAAATCTTAATCAATGCTTCCAAAAAAGGCTTATCTCCCCGTTTCCAGCTGTTTAGTGACATTTGGGATGATGTGTGATGAAAAATTCAAGAATTTAACCTTTTCTTCCAAAAAAAGGCAGATCTCCCTGTTTCCAGCGCTTTTCTGACACTGGAGCTGATATGTGATGAAAAAGTCAAAATGTTAACCATTGCTTCCAAAAAAGGCTTATCTCCCCATTTCCAGCTGTTTAGTGACATTTGGGATGATGTGTGATGAAAAATTCAAGAATTTAACCTTTTCTTCCAAAAAAAGGCAGATCTCCCTGTTTCCAGCGCTTTTCTGACACTTGGGCTGATATGTGATGAAAAAGTCAGAAATCTTAATCAATGCTTCCAAAAAAGGCTTATCTCCCCGTTTCCAGCTGTTAAGTGACATTTGGGATGATGTGTGATGAAAAATTCAAGAATTTAACCATTTCTTCCAAAAAAGGCTTATCTCCCTGTTTCCAGCGCTTTTCTGACACTTGGGCTGACATGTGATGAAAAAGTCAGAAATCTTAATCAATGTTTCCAAAAAAGGCTTATCTCCCCGTTTCCAGCTGTTTAGTGACATTTGGGATGATGTGTGATGAAAAATTCAAGAATTTAACCTTTTCTTCCAAAAAAAGGCAGATCTCCCTGTTTCCAGCGCTTTTCTGACACTGGAACTGATATGTGATGAAAAAGTCAAAATGTTAACCATTGCTTCCAAAAAAGGCTTATCTCCCCGTTTCCAGCTGTTTAGTGACATTTGGGATGATGTGTGATGAAAAATTCAAGAATTTAACCATTTCTTCCAAAAAAGGCTTATCTCCCTGTTTCCAGCGCTTTTCTGACACTTGGGCTGACATGTGATGAAAAAGTCAGAAATCTTAATCAATGCTTCCAAAAAAGGCTTATCTCCCCGTTTCCAGCTGTTTAGTGACATTTGGGATGATGTGTGATGAAAAATTCAAGAATTTAACCTTTTCTTCCAAAAAAAGGCAGATCTCCCTGTTTCCAGCGCTTTTCTGACACTGGAACTGATATGTGATGAAAAAGTCAAAATGTTAACCATTGCTTCCAAAAAAGGCTTATCTCCCCGTTTCCAGCTGTTTAGTGACATTTGGGATGATGTGTGATGAAAAATTCAAGAATTTAACCATTTCTTCCAAAAAAGGCTTATCTCCCTGTTTCCAGCGCTTTTCTGACACTTGGGCTGACATGTGATGAAAAAGTCAGAAATCTTAATCAATGCTTCCAAAAAAGGCTTATCTCCCCGTTTCCAGCTGTTTAGTGACATTTGGGATGATGTGTGATGAAAAATTCAAGAATTTAACCTTTTCTTCCAAAAAAAGGCAGATCTCCCTGTTTCCAGCGCTTTTCTGACACTGGAACTGATATGTGATGAAAAAGTCAAAATGTTAACCATTGCTTCCAAAAAAGGCTTATCTCCCCGTTTCCAGCTGTTTAGTGACATTTGGGATGATGTGTGATGAAAAATTCAAGAATTTAATCATTTCTTCCAAAAAAGGCTTATCTCCCTGTTTCCAGCGCTTTTCTGACACTTGGGCTGACATGTGATGAAAAAGTCAGAAATCTTAATCAATGCTTCCAAAAAAGGCTTATCTCCCCGTTTCCAGCTGTTTAGTGACATTTGGGATGATGTGTGATGAAAAATTCAAGAATTTAACCTTTTCTTCCAAAAAAAGGCAGATCTCCCTGTTTCCAGCGCTTTTCTGACACTGGAGCTGATATGTGATGAAAAAGTCAAAATGTTAACCATTGCTTCCAAAAAAGGCTTATCTCCCCATTTCCAGCTGTTTAGTGACATTTGGGATGATGTGTGATGAAAAATTCAAGAATTTAACCATTTCTTCCAAAAAAAGGCAGATCTCCCTGTTTCCAGCGCTTTTCTGACACTGGAGCTGATATGTGATGAAAAAGTCAAAATGTTAACCATAGCTTCCAAAAAAGGCTTATCTCCCCATTTCCATCTGTTTAGTGACATTTGGGATGATGTGTGATGAAAAATTCAAGAATTTAACCTTTTCTTCCAAAAAAAGGCAGATCTCCCTGTTTCCAGCGCTTTTCTGACACTGGAACTGATATGTGATGAAAAAGTCAAAATGTTAACCATTGCTTCCAAAAAAGGCTTATCTC
Organism: Limanda limanda; assembly: GCF_963576545.1. Classification (NCBI taxonomy): domain Eukaryota; kingdom Metazoa; phylum Chordata; class Actinopteri; order Pleuronectiformes; family Pleuronectidae; genus Limanda; species Limanda limanda. Next base: position 29,635,304 of record NC_083644.1, on the reverse strand, counting down.
CCCGTTTCCAGCTGTTTAGTGACATTTGGGATGATGTGTGATGAAAAATTCAAGAATTTAATCATTTCTTCCAAAAAAGGCTTATCTCCCTGTTTCCAGCGCTTTTCTGACACTTGGGCTGACATGTGATGAAAAAGTCAGAAATCTTAATCAATGCTTCCAAAAAAGGCTTATCTCCCCGTTTCCAGCTGTTTAGTGACATTTGGGATGATGTGTGATGAAAAATTCAAGAATTTAACCTTTTCTTCCAAAAAAAGGCAGATCTCCCTGTTTCCAGCGCTTTTCTGACACTGGAGCTGATATGTGATGAAAAAGTCAAAATGTTAACCATTGCTTCCAAAAAAGGCTTATCTCCCCATTTCCAGCTGTTTAGTGACATTTGGGATGATGTGTGATGAAAAATTCAAGAATTTAACCATTTCTTCCAAAAAAAGGCAGATCTCCCTGTTTCCAGCGCTTTTCTGACACTGGAGCTGATATGTGATGAAAAAGTCAAAATGTTAACCATAGCTTCCAAAAAAGGCTTATCTCCCCATTTCCATCTGTTTAGTGACATTTGGGATGATGTGTGATGAAAAATTCAAGAATTTAACCTTTTCTTCCAAAAAAAGGCAGATCTCCCTGTTTCCAGCGCTTTTCTGACACTTGGGCTGATATGTGATGAAAAAGTCAGAAATCTTAATCAATGCTTCCAAAAAAGGCTTATCTCCCCGTTTCCAGCTGTTTAGTGACATTTGGGATGATGTGTGATGAAAAATTCAAGAATTTAACCATTTCTTCCAAAAAAGGCTTATCTCCCTGTTTCCAGCGCTTTTCTGACACTTGGGCTGACATGTGATGAAAAAGTCAGAAATCTTAATCAATGCTTCCAAAAAAGGCTTATCTCCCCGTTTCCAGCTGTTTAGTGACATTTGGGATGATGTGTGATGAAAAATTCAAGAATTTAACCTTTTCTTCCAAAAAAAGGCAGATCTCCCTGTTTCCAGCGCTTTTCTGACACTTGGGCTGATATGTGATGAAAAAGTCAGAAATCTTAATCAATGCTTCCAAAAAAGGCTTATCTCCCCGTTTCCAGCTGTTTAGTGACATTTGGGATGATGTGTGATGAAAAATTCAAGAATTTAACCATTTCTTCCAAAAAAGGCTTATCTCCCTGTTTCCAGCGCTTTTCTGACACTTGGGCTGACATGTGATGAAAAAGTCAGAAATCTTAATCAATGCTTCCAAAAAAGGCTTATCTCCCCGTTTCCAGCTGTTTAGTGACATTTGGGATGATGTGTGATGAAAAATTCAAGAATTTAACCATTTCTTCCAAAAAAGGCTTATCTCCCTGTTTCCAGCGCTTTTCTGACACTTGGGCTGACATGTGATGAAAAAGTCAGAAATCTTAATCAATGCTTCCAAAAAAGGCTTATCTCCCCGTTTCCAGCTGTTTAGTGACATTTGGGATGATGTGTGATGAAAAATTCAAGAATTTAACCTTTTCTTCCAAAAAAAGGGAGATCTCCCTGTTTCCAGCGCTTTTCTGACACTTGGGCTGATATGTGATGAAAAAGTCAGAAATCTTAATCAATAATTCCAAAAAAGGCTTATCTCCCCGTTTCCAACTGTTTAGTGACATTTGGGATGATGTGTGATGAAAAATTCAAGAATTTAACCTTTTCTTCCAAAAAAAGGCAGATCTCCCTGTTTCCAGCGCTTTTCTGACACTGGAGCTGATATGTGATGAAAAAGTCAAAATGTTAACCATTGCTTCCAAAAAAGGCTTATCTCCCCGTTTCCAGCTGTTTAGTGACATTTGGGATGATGTGTGATGAAAAATTCAAGAATTTAACCATTTCTTCCAAAAAAGGCTTATCTCCCTGTTTCCAGCGCTTTTCTGACACTTGGGCTGACATGTGATTAAAAAATCAGAAATCTTAATCAATGCTTCCAAAAAAGGCTTATCTCCCCGTTTCCAGCTGTTTAGTGACATTTGGGATGATGTGTGATGAAAAATTCAAGAATTTAACCATTTCTTCCAAAAAAAGGGAGATCTCCCTGTTTCCAGCGCTTTTCTGACACTTGGGCTGATATGTGATGAAAAAGTCAGAAATCTTAATCAATAATTCCAAAAAAGGCTTATCTCCCCGTTTCCAGCTGTTTAGTGACATTTGGGATGATGTGTGATGAAAAATTCAAGAATTTAACCATTTCTTCCAAAAAAGGCTTATCTCCCTGTTTCCAGCGCTTTTCTGACACTTGGGCTGACATGTGATGAAAAAGTCAGAAATCTTAATCAATGCTTCCAAAAAAGGCTTATCTCCCCGTTTCCAGCTGTTTAGTGACATTTGGGATGATGTGTGATGAAAAATTCAAGAATTTAACCATTTCTTCCAAAAAAGGCTTATCTCCCTGTTTCCAGCGCTTTTCTGACACTTGGGCTGACATGTGATGAAAAAGTCAGAAATCTTAATCAATGCTTCCAAAAAAGGCTTATCTCCCCGTTTCCAGCTGTTTAGTGACATTTGGGATGATGTGTGATGAAAAATTCAAGAATTTAACCATTTCTTCCAAAAAAGGCTTATCTCCCTGTTTCCAGCGCTTTTCTGACACTTGGGCTGAAATGTGATGAAAAAGTCAGAAATCTTAATCAATGCTTCCAAAAAAGGCTTATCTCCCCGTTTCCAGCTGTTTAGTGACATTTGGGATGATGTGTGATGAAAAATTCAAGAATTTAACCATTTCTTCCAAAAAAGGCTTATCTCCCTGTTTCCAGCGCTTTTCTGACACTTGGGCTGACATGTGATGAAAAAGTCAGAAATCTTAATCAATGCTTCCAAAAAAGGCTTATCTCCCCGTTTCCAGCTGTTTAGTGACATTTGGGATGATGTGTGATGAAAAATTCAAGAATTTAACCTTTTCTTCCAAAAAAAGGCAGATCTCCCTGTTTCCAGCGCTTTTTTGACACTGGAACTGATATGTGATGAAAAAGTCAAAATGTTAACCATTGCTTCCAAAAAAGGCTTATCTCCCCGTTTCCAGCTGTTTAGTGACATTTGGGATGATGTGTGATGAAAAAATTCAAGAATTTAACCATTTCTTCCAAAAAGGCTTATCTCCCTGTTTCCAGCGCTTTTCTGACACTTGGGCTGACATGTGATGAAAAAGTCAGAAATCTTAATCAATGCTTCCAAAAAAGGCTTATCTCCCCGTTTCCAGCTGTTTAGTGACATTTGGGATGATGTGTGATGAAAAATTCAAGAATTTAACCTTTTCTTCCAAAAAAAGGCAGATCTCCCTGTTTCCAGCGCTTTTCTGACACTGGAACTGATATGTGATGAAAAAGTCAAAATGTTAACCATTGCTTCCAAAAAAGGCTTATCTCCCCGTTTCCAGCTGTTTAGTGACATTTGGGATGATGTGTGATGAAAAATTCAAGAATTTAATCATTTCTTCCAAAAAAGGCTTATCTCCCTGTTTCCAGCGCTTTTCTGACACTTGGGCTGACATGTGATGAAAAAGTCAGAAATCTTAATCAATGCTTCCAAAAAAGGCTTATCTCCCCGTTTCCAGCTGTTTAGTGACATTTGGGATGATGTGTGATGAAAAATTCAAGAATTTAACCTTTTCTTCCAAAAAAAGGCAGATCTCCCCTGTTTCCAGCGCTTTTCTGACACTGGAGCTGATATGTGATGAAAAAGTCAAAATGTTAACCATTGCTTCCAAAAAAGGCTTATCTCCCCATTTCCAGCTGTTTAGTGACATTTGGGATGATGTGTGATGAAAATTCAAGAATTTAACCATTTCTTCCAAAAAAAGGCAGATCTCCCTGTTTCCAGCGCTTTTCTGACACTGGAGCTGATATGTGATGAAAAAGTCAAAATGTTAACCATAGCTTCCAAAAAAGGCTTATCTCCCCATTTCCATCTGTTTAGTGACATTTGGGATGATGTGTGATGAAAAATTCAAGAATTTAACCTTTTCTTCCAAAAAAAAGGCAGATCTCCCTGTTTCCAGCGCTTTTCTGACACTTGGGCTGATATGTGATGAAAAAGTCAGAAATCTTAATCAATGCTTCCAAAAAGGCTTATCTCCCCGTTTCCAGCTGTTTAGTGACATTTGGGATGATGTGTGATGAAAAATTCAAGAATTTAACCATTTCTTCCAAAAAAGGCTTATCTCCCTGTTTCCAGCGCTTTTCTGACACTTGGGCTGACATGTGATGAAAAAGTCAGAAATCTTAATCAATGCTTCCAAAAAAGGCTTATCTCCCCGTTTCCAGCTGTTTAGTGACATTTGGGATGATGTGTGATGAAAAATTCAAGAATTTAACCTTTTCTTCCAAAAAAAGGCAGATCTCCCTGTTTCCAGCGCTTTTCTGACACTTGGGCTGATATGTGATGAAAAAGTCAGAAATCTTAATCAATGCTTCCAAAAAAGGCTTATCTCCCCGTTTCCAGCTGTTTAGTGACATTTGGGATGATGTGTGATGAAAAATTCAAGAATTTAACCATTTCTTCCAAAAAAGGCTTATCTCCCTGTTTCCAGCGCTTTTCTGACACTTGGGCTGACATGTGATGAAAAAGTCAGAAATCTTAATCAATGCTTCCAAAAAAGGCTTATCTCCCCGTTTCCAGCTGTTAGTGACATTTTGGGATGATGTGTGATGAAAAATTCAAGAATTTAACCATTTCTTCCAAAAAAGGCTTATCTCCCTGTTTCCAGCGCTTTCTGACACTTGGGCTGACATGTGATGAAAAAGTCAGAAATCTTAATCAATGCTTCCAAAAAAGGCTTATCTCCCCGTTTCCAGCTGTTTAGTGACATTTGGGATGATGTGTGATGAAAAATTCAAGAATTTAACCTTTTCTTCCAAAAAAAGGGAGATCTCCCTGTTTCCAGCGCTTTTCTGACACTTGGGCTGATATGTGATGAAAAAGTCAGAAATCTTAATCAATAATTCCAAAAAAGGCTTATCTCCCCGTTTCCAACTGTTTAGTGACATTTGGGATGATGTGTGATGAAAAATTCAAGAATTTAACCTTTTCTTCCAAAAAAAGGCAGATCTCCCTGTTTCCAGCGCTTTTCTGACACTGGAGCTGATATGTGATGAAAAAGTCAAAATGTTAACCATTGCTTCCAAAAAAGGCTTATCTCCCCGTTTCCAGCTGTTTAGTGACATTTGGGATGATGTGTGATGAAAAATTCAAGAATTTAACCATTTCTTCCAAAAAAGGCTTATCTCCCTGTTTCCAGCGCTTTTCTGACACTTGGGCTGACATGTGATTAAAAAATCAGAAATCTTAATCAATGCTTCCAAAAAAGGCTTATCTCCCCGTTTCCAGCTGTTTAGTGACATTTGGGATGATGTGTGATGAAAAATTCAAGAATTTAACCATTTCTTCCAAAAAAAGGGAGATCTCCCTGTTTCCAGCGCTTTTCTGACACTTGGGCTGATATGTGATGAAAAAGTCAGAAATCTTAATCAATAATTCCAAAAAAGGCTTATCTCCCCGTTTCCAGCTGTTTAGTGACATTTGGGATGATGTGTGATGAAAAATTCAAGAATTTAACCATTTCTTCCAAAAAAAGGCTTATCTCCCTGTTTCCAGCGCTTTTCTGACACTTGGGCTGACATGTGATGAAAAAGTCAGAAATCTTAATCAATGCTTCCAAAAAAGGCTTATCTCCCCGTTTCCAGCTGTTTAGTGACATTTGGGATGATGTGTGATGAAAAATTCAAGAATTTAACCATTTCTTCCAAAAAAGGCTTATCTCCCTGTTTCCAGCGCTTTTCTGACACTTGGGCTGAAATGTGATGAAAAAGTCAGAAATCTTAATCAATGCTTCCAAAAAGGCTTATCTCCCCGTTTCCAGCTGTTTAGTGACATTTGGGATGATGTGTGATGAAAAATTAAAGAATTTAACCATTTCTTCCAAAAAAGGCTTATCTCCCTGTTTCCAGCGCTTTCTGACACTTGGGCTGACATGTGATGAAAAAGTCAGAAATCTTAATCGATGCTTCCAAAAAAGGCTTATCTCCCCGTTTCCAGCTGTTTAGTGACATTTGGGATGATGTGTGATGAAAAATTCAAGAATTTAACCTTTTCTTCCAAAAAAAGGCAGATCTCCCTGTTCCAGCGCTTTTCTGACACTGGAACTGATATGTGATGAAAAAGTCAAAATGTTAACCATTGCTTCCAAAAAAGGCTTATCTCCCCGTTTCCAGCTGTTTAGTGACATTTGGGATGATGTGTGATGAAAAATTCAAGAATTTAATCATTTCTTCCAAAAAAGGCTTATCTCCCTGTTTCCAGCGCTTTTCTGACACTTGGGCTGACATGTGATGAAAAAGTCAGAAATCTTAATCAATGCTTCCAAAAAAGGCTTATCTCCCCGTTTCCAGCTGTTTAGTGACATTTGGGATGATGTGTGATGAAAAATTCAAGAATTTAACCTTTTCTTCCAAAAAAAGGCAGATCTCCCTGTTTCCAGCGCTTTTCTGACACTGGAGCTGATATGTGATGAAAAAGTCAAAATGTTAACCATTGCTTCCAAAAAAGGCTTATCTCCCCATTTCCAGCTGTTTAGTGACATTTGGGATGATGTGTGATGAAAAATTCAAGAATTTAACCTTTCTTCCAAAAAAAGGCAGATCTCCCTGTTTCCAGCGCTTTTCTGACACTTGGGCTGATATGTGATGAAAAAGTCAGAAATCTTAATCAATGCTTCCCAAAAAAGGCTTATCTCCCCGTTTCCAGCTGTTAAGTGACATTTGGGATGATGTGTGATGAAAAATTCAAGAATTTAACCATTTCTTCCAAAAAAGGCTTATCTCCCTGTTTCCAGCGCTTTTCTGACACTTGGGCTGACATGTGATGAAAAAGTCAGAAATCTTAATCAATGTTTCCAAAAAAGGCTTATCTCCCCGTTTCCAGCTGTTTAGTGACATTTGGGATGATGTGTGATGAAAAATTCAAGAATTTAACCTTTTCTTCCAAAAAAGGCAGATCTCCCTGTTTCCAGCGCTTTTCTGACACTGGAACTGATATGTGATGAAAAAGTCAAAATGTTAACCATTGCTTCCAAAAAAGGCTTATCTCCCGTTTCCAGCTGTTTAGTGACATTTGGGATGATGTGTGATGAAAAATTCAAGAATTTAACCATTTCTTCCAAAAAAAGGCTTATCTCCCTGTTTCCAGCGCTTTTCTGACACTTGGGCTGACATGTGATGAAAAAGTCAGAAATCTTAATCAATGCTTCCAAAAAAGGCTTATCTCCCCGTTTCCAGCTGTTTAGTGACATTTGGGATGATGTGTGATGAAAAATTCAAGAATTTAACCTTTTCTTCCAAAAAAAGGCAGATCTCCCTGTTTCCAGCGCTTTTTTGACACTGGAACTGATATGTGATGAAAAAGTCAAAATGTTAACCATTGCTTCAAAAAAGGCTTATCTCCCCGTTTCCAGCTGTTAGTGACATTTGGGATGATGTGTGATGAAAAATTCAAGAATTTAACCATTTCTTCCAAAAAAGGCTTATCTCCCTGTTTCCAGCGCTTTTCTGACACTTGGGCTGACATGTGATGAAAAAGTCAGAAATCTTAATCAATGCTTCCAAAAAAGGCTTATCTCCCCGTTTCCAGCTGTTTAGTGACATTTGGGATGATGTGTGATGAAAAATTCAAGAATTTAACCTTTTCTTCCAAAAAAAGGCAGATCTCCCTGTTTCCAGCGCTTTCTGACACTGGAACTGATATGTGATGAAAAAGTCAAAATGTTAACCATTGCTTCCAAAAAAGGCTTATCTCCCCGTTTCCAGCTGTTTAGTGACATTTGGGATGATGTGTGATGAAAAAATCAAGAATTTAATCATTTCTTCCAAAAAAGGCTTATCTCCCTGTTTCCAGCGCTTTTCTGACACTTGGGCTGACAAGTGATGAAAAAGTCAGAAATCTTAATCAATGCTTCCAAAAAAGGCTTATCTCCCCGTTTCCAGCTGTTTAGTGACATTTGGGATGATGTGTGATGAAAATTCAAGAATTTAACCTTTTCTTCCAAAAAAGGCAGATCTCCCTGTTTCCAGCGCTTTTCTGACACTGGAGCTGATATGTGATGAAAAAGTCAAAATGTTAACCATTGCTTCCAAAAAAGGCTTATCTCCCCATTTCCAGCTGTTTAGTGACATTTGGGATGATGTGTGATGAAAAATTCAAGAATTTAACCTTTTCTTCCAAAAAAAGGCAGATCTCCCTGTTTCCAGCGCTTTTCTGACACTTGGGCTGATATGTGATGAAAAAGTCAGAAATCTAATCAATGCTTCCAAAAAAGGCTTATCTCCCCGTTTCCAGCTGTTTAGTGACATTTGGGATGATGTGTGATGAAAAATTCAAGAATTTAACCATTTCTTCCAAAAAAGGCTTATCTCCCTGTTTCCAGCGCTTTTCTGACACTTGGGCTGACATGTGATGAAAAAGTCAGAAATCTTAATCAATGCTTCCAAAAAAGGCTTATCTCCCCGTTTCCAGCTGTTTAGTGACATTTGGGATGATGTGTGATGAAAAATTCAAGAATTTAACCTTTTCTTCCAAAAAAAGGCAGATCTCCCTGTTTCCAGCGCTTTTCTGACACTGGAACTGATATGTGATGAAAAAGTCAAAATGTTAACCATTGCTTCCAAAAAAGGCTTATCTCCCCGTTTCCAGCTGTTTAGTGACATTTGGATGATGTGTGATGAAAAATTCAAGAATTTAACCATTTCTTCCAAAAAAGGCTTATCTCCCTGTTTCCAGCGCTTTTCTGACACTTGGGCTGACATGTGATGAAAAAGTCAGAAATCTTAATCAATGCTTCCAAAAAAGGCTTATCTCCCCGTTTCCAGCTGTTTAGTGACATTTGGGATGATGTGTGATGAAAATTCAAGAATTTAACCTTTTCTTCCAAAAAAAGGCAGATCTCCCTGTTTCCAGCGCTTTTCTGACACTGGAACTGATATGTGATGAAAAAGTCAAAATGTTAACCATTGCTTCCAAAAAAGGCTTATCTCCCCGTTTCCAGCTGTTTAGTGACATTTGGGATGATGTGTGATGAAAAATTCAAGAATTTAACCTTTTCTTCCAAAAAAGGCTTATCTCCCTGTTTCCAGCGCTTTTCTGACACTTGGGCTGACATGTGATGAAAAAGTCAGAAATCTTAATCAATGCTTCCAAAAAAGGCTTATCTCCCCGTTTCCAGCTGTTTAGTGACATTTGGGATGATGTGTGATGAAAAATTCAAGAATTTAACCTTTTCTTCCAAAAAAGGCAGATCTCCCTGTTTCCAGCGCTTTTCTGACACTGGAGCTGATTTGTGATGAAAAAGTCAAAATGTTAACCATTGCTTCCAAAAAAGGCTTATCTCCCCATTTCCAGCTGTTTAGTGACATTTGGGATGATGTGTGATGAAAAATTCAAGAATTTAACCTTTTCTTCCAAAAAAGGCAGATCTCCCTGTTTCCAGCGCTTTTCTGACACTTGGGCTGATATGTGATGAAAAAGTCAGAAATCTTAATCAATGCTTCCAAAAAAGGCTTATCTCCCCGTTTCCAGCTGTTTAGTGACATTTGGGATGATGTGTGATGAAAAATTCAAGAATTTAACCATTTCTTCCAAAAAGGCTTATCTCCCTGTTTCCAGCGCTTTTCTGACACTTGGGCTGACATGTGATGAAAAAGTCAGAAATCTTAATCAATGCTTCCAAAAAAGGCTTATCTCCCCGTTTCCAGCTGTTTAGTGACATTTGGGATGATGTGTGATGAAAAATTCAAGAATTTAACCTTTTCTTCCAAAAAAAGGCAGATCTCCCTGTTTCCAGCGCTTTTCTGACACTTTGGCTGATATGTGATGAAAAAGTCAGAAATCTTAATCAATGCTTCCAAAAAAGGCTTATCTCCCCGTTTCCAGCTGTTTAGTGACATTTGGGATGATGTGTGATGAAAAATTCAAGAATTTAACCATTTCTTCCAAAAAAGGCTTATCTCCCTGTTTCCAGCGCTTTTCTGACACTTGGGCTGACATGTGATGAAAAAGTCAGAAATCTTAATCAATGCTTCCAAAAAAGGCTTATCTCCCCGTTTCCAGCTGTTTAGTGACATTTGGGATGATGTGTGATGAAAAATTCAAGAATTTAACCATTTCTTCCAAAAAAGGCTTATCTCCCTGTTTCCAGCGCTTTTCTGACACTTGGGCTGACATGTGATGAAAAAGTCAGAAATCTTAATCAATGCTTCCAAAAAAGGCTTATCTCCCGTTTCCAGCTGTTTAGTGACATTTGGGATGATGTGTGATGAAAAATTCAAGAATTTAACCTTTTCTTCCCAAAAAAAGGCAGATCTCCCTGTTTCCAGCGCTTTTCTGACACTGGAGCTGATATGTGATGAAAAAGTCAAAATGTTAACCTTTGCTTCCAAAAAAGGCTTATCTCCCCGTTTCCAGCTGTTTAGTGACATTTGGGATGATGTGTGATGAAAAATTCAAGAATTTAACCATTTCTTCCAAAAAAGGCTTATCTCCCTGTTTCCAGCGCTTTTCTGACACTTGGGCTGACATGTGATGAAAAAGTCAGATCTTAATCAATGCTTCCAAAAAAGGCTTATCTCCCCGTTTCCAGCTGTTTAGTGACATTTGGGATGATGTGTGATGAAAAATTCAAGAATTTAACCATTTCTTCCAAAAAAGGCTTATCTCCCTGTTTCCAGCGCTTTTCTGACACTTGGGCTGACATGTGATGAAAAAGTCAGAAATCTTAATCAATGCTTCCAAAAAAGGCTTATCTCCCCGTTTCCAGCTGTTTAGTGACATTTGGGATGATGTGTGATGAAAAATTCAAGAATTTAACCATTTCTTCCAAAAAAGGCTTATCTCCCTGTTTCCAGCGCTTTTCTGACACTTGGCTGACATGTGATGAAAAAGTCAGAAATCTTAATCAATGCTTCCAAAAAAGGCTTATCTCCCCGTTTCCAGCTGTTTAGTGACATTTGGGATGATGTGTGATGAAAAATTCAAGAATTTAACCATTTCTTCCAAAAAAGGCTTATCTCCCTGTTTCCAGCGCTTTTCTGACACTTGGGCTGACATGTGATGAAAAAGTCAGAAATCTTAATCAATGCTTCCAAAAAAGGCTTATCTCCCCGTTTCCAGCTGTTTAGTGACATTTGGGATGATGTGTGATGAAAAATTCAAGAATTTAACCTTTTCTTCCAAAAAAAGGCAGATCTCCCTGTTTCCAGCGCTTTTCTGACACTGGAACTGATATGTGATGAAAAAGTCAAAATGTTAACCATTGCTTCCAAAAAAGGCTTATCTCCCCGTTTCCAGCTGTTTAGTGACATTTGGGATGATGTGTGATGAAAAATTCAAGAATTTAACCATTTCTTCCAAAAAAGGCTTATCTCCCTGTTTCCAGCGCTTTTCTGACACTTGGGCTGACATGTGATGAAAAAGTCAGAAATCTTAATCAATGCTTCCAAAAAAGGCTTATCTCCCCGTTTCCAGCTGTTTAGTGACATTTGGGATGATGTGTGATGAAAAATTCAAGAATTTAACCTTTTCTTCCAAAAAAAGGCAGATCTCCCTGTTTCCAGCGCTTTTCTGACACTGGAACTGATATGTGATGAAAAAGTCAAAATGTTAACCATTGCTTCCAAAAAAGGCTTATCTCCCCGTTTCCAGCTGTTTAGTGACATTTGGGATGATGTGTGATGAAAAATTCAAGAATTTAACCATTTCTTCCAAAAAAGGCTTATCTCCCTGTTTCCAGCGCTTTTCTGACACTTGGGCTGACATGTGATGAAAAAGTCAGAAATCTTAATCAATGCTTCCAAAAAAGGCATATCTCCCCGTTTCCAGCTGTTTAGTGACATTTGGGATGATGTGTGATGAAAAATTCAAGAATTTAACCTTTTCTTCCAAAAAAGGCAGATCTCCCTGTTTCCAGCGCTTTTCTGACACTGGAGCTGATATGTGATGAAAAAGTCAAAATGTTAACCATTGCTTCCAAAAAAGGCTTATCTCCCCATTTCCAGCTGTTTAGTGACATTTGGGATGATGTGTGATGAAAAATTCAAGAATTTAACCTTTTCTTCCAAAAAAAGGCAGATCTCCCTGTTTCCAGCGCTTTTCTGACACTTGGGCTGATATATGATGAAAAAGTCAGAAATCTTAATCAATGCTTCCAAAAAAGGCTTATCTCCCCGTTTCCAGCTGTTTAGTGACATTTGGGATGATGTGTGATGAAAAATTCAAGAATTTAACCATTTCTTCCAAAAAAGGCTTATCTCCCTGTTTCCAGCGCTTTTCTGACACTTGGGCTGACATGTGATGAAAAAGTCAGAAATCTTAATCAATGCTTCCAAAAAAGGCTTATCTCCCCGTTTCCAGCTGTTTAGTGACATTTGGGATGATGTGTGATGAAAAATTCAAGAATTTAACCATTTCTTCCAAAAAAAGGCAGATCTCCCTGTTTCCAGCGCTTTTCTGACACTTGGGCTGATATGTGATGAAAAAGTCAGAAATCTTAATCAATGCTTCCAAAAAAGGCTTATCTCCCCGTTTCCAGCTGTTTAGTGACATTTGGGATGATGTGTGATGAAAAATTCAAGAATTTAACCATTTCTTCCAAAAAAGGCTTATCTCCCTGTTTCCAGCGCTTTTCTGACACTTGGGCTGACATGTGATGAAAAAGTCAGAAATCTTAATCAATGCTTCCAAAAAAGGCTTATCTCCCCGTTTCCAGCTGTTTAGTGACATTTGGGATGATGTGTGATGAAAAATTCAAGAATTTAACCATTTCTTCCAAAAAAGGCTTATCTCCCTGTTTCCAGCGCTTTTCTGACACTTGGGCTGACATGTGATGAAAAAGTCAGAAATCTTAATCAATGCTTCCAAAAAAGGCTTATCTCCCCGTTTCCAGCTGTTTAGTGACATTTGGGATGATGTGTGATGAAAAATTCAAGAATTTAACCTTTTCTTCCAAAAAAAGGCAGATCTCCCTGTTTCCAGCGCTTTTCTGACACTGGAGCTGATATGTGATGAAAAAGTCAAAATGTTAACCTTTGCTTCCAAAAAAGGCTTATCTCCCCGTTTCCAGCTGTTTAGTGACATTTGGGATGATGTGTGATGAAAAATTCAAGAATTTAACCATTTCTTCCAAAAAAGGCTTATCTCCCTGTTTCCAGCGCTTTTCTGACACTTGGGCTGACATGTGATGAAAAAGTCAGAAATCTTAATCAATGCTTCCAAAAAAGGCTTATCTCCCCGTTTCCAGCTGTTTAGTGACATTTGGGATGATGTGTGATGAAAAATTCAAGAATTTAACCATTTCTTCCAAAAAAGGCTTATCTCCCTGTTTCCAGCGCTTTTCTGACACTTGGGCTGACATGTGATGAAAAAGTCAGAAATCTTAATCAATGCTTCCAAAAAAGGCTTATCTCCCCGTTTCCAGCTGTTTAGTGACATTTGGGATGATGTGTGATGAAAAATTCAAGAATTTAACCTTTTCTTCCAAAAAAAGGCAGATCTCCCTGTTTCCAGCGCTTTTCTGACACTGGAACTGATATGTGATGAAAAAGTCAAAATGTTAACCATTGCTTCCAAAAAAGGCTTATCTCCCCGTTTCCAGCTGTTTAGTGACATTTGGGATGATGTGTGATGAAAAATTCAAGAATTTAACCATTTCTTCCCAAAAAAGGCTTATCTCCCTGTTTCCAGCGCTTTTCTGACACTTGGGCTGACATGTGATGAAAAAGTCAGAAATCTTAATCAATGCTTCCAAAAAGGCTTATCTCCCCCGTTTCCAGCTGTTTAGTGACATTTGGGATGATGTGTGATGAAAAATTCAAGAATTTAACCTTTTCTTCCAAAAAAGGCAGATCTCCCTGTTTCCAGCGCTTTTCTGACACTGGAGCTGATATGTGATGAAAAAGTCAAAATGTTAACCATTGCTTCCAAAAAAGGCTTATCTCCCCATTTCCAGCTGTTTAGTGACATTTGGGATGATGTGTGATGAAAAATTCAAGAATTTAACCTTTTCTTCCAAAAAAAGGCAGATCTCCCTGTTTCCAGCGCTTTTCTGACACTTGGGCTGATATGTGATGAAAAAGTCAGAAATCTTAATCAATGCTTCCAAAAAAGGCTTATCTCCCCGTTTCCAGCTGTTTAGTGACATTTGGGATGATGTGTGATGAAAAATTCAAGAATTTAACCATTTCTTCCAAAAAAGGCTTATCTCCCTGTTTCCAGCGCTTTTCTGACACTTGGGCTGACATGTGATGAAAAAGTCAGAAATCTTAATCAATGCTTCCAAAAAAGGCTTATCTCCCCGTTTCCAGCTGTTTAGTGACATTTGGGATGATGTGTGATGAAAAATTCAAGAATTTAACCTTTTCTTCCAAAAAAAGGCAGATCTCCCTGTTTCCAGCGCTTTTCTGACACTGGAACTGATATGTGATGAAAAAGTCAAAATGTTAACCATTGCTTCCAAAAAAGGCTTATCTCCCCGTTTCCAGCTGTTTAGTGACATTTGGGATGATGTGTGATGAAAAATTCAAGAATTTAACCATTTCTTCCAAAAAAGGCTTATCTCCCTGTTTCCAGCGCTTTTCTGACACTTGGGCTGACATGTGATGAAAAAGTCAGAAATCTTAATCAATGCTTCCAAAAAAGGCTTATCTCCCCGTTTCCAGCTGTTTAGTGACATTTGGGATGATGTGTGATGAAAAATTCAAGAATTTAACCTTTTCTTCCAAAAAAAGGCAGATCTCCCTGTTTCCAGCGCTGTTCTGACACTTGGGCTGATATGTGATGAAAAAGTCAGAAATCTTAATCAATGCTTCCAAAAAAGGCTTATCTCCCCGTTTCCAGCTGTTTAGTGACATTTGGGATGATGTGTGATGAAAAATTCAAGAATTTAACCATTTCTTCCAAAAAAGGCTTATCTCCCTGTTTCCAGCGCTTTTCTGACACTTGGGCTGACATGTGATGAAAAAGTCAGAAATCTTAATCAATGCTTCCAAAAAAGGCTTATCTCCCCGTTTCCAGCTGTTTAGTGACATTTGGGATGATGTGTGATGAAAAATTCAAGAATTTAACCATTTCTTCCAAAAAAGGCTTATCTCCCTGTTTCCAGCGCTTTTCTGACACTTGGGCTGACATGTGATGAAAAAGTCAGAAATCTTAATCAATGCTTCCAAAAAAGGCTTATCTCCCCGTTTCCAGCTGTTTAGTGACATTTGGGATGATGTGTGATGAAAAATTCAAGAATTTAACCTTTTCTTCCAAAAAAAGGCAGATCTCCCTGTTTCCAGCGCTTTTCTGACACTGGAGCTGATATGTGATGAAAAAGTCAAAATGTTAACCTTTGCTTCCAAAAAAGGCTTATCTCCCCGTTTCCAGCTGTTTAGTGACATTTGGGATGATGTGTGATGAAAAATTCAAGAATTTAACCATTTCTTCCAAAAAAGGCTTATCTCCCTGTTTCCAGCGCTTTTCTGACACTTGGGCTGACATGTGATGAAAAAGTCAGAAATCTTAATCAATGCTTCCAAAAAAGGCTTATCTCCCCGTTTCCAGCTGTTTAGTGACATTTGGGATGATGTGTGATGAAAAATTCAAGAATTTAACCATTTCTTCCAAAAAAGGCTTATCTCCCTGTTTCCAGCGCTTTTCTGACACTTGGGCTGACATGTGATGAAAAAGTCAGAAATCTTAATCAATGCTTCCAAAAAAGTCTTATCTCCCCGTTTCCAGCTGTTTAGTGACATTTGGGATGATGTGTGATGAAAAATTCAAGAATTTAACCTTTTCTTCCAAAAAAAGGGAGATCTCCCTGTTTCTAGCGCTTTTCTGACACTTGGGCTGATATGTGATGAAAAAGTCAGAAATCTTAATCAATAATTCCAAAAAAGGCTTATCTCCCCGTTTCCAGCTGTTTAGTGACATTTGGGATGATGTGTGATGAAAAATTCAAGAATTTAACCTTTTCTTCCAAAAAAAGGCAGATCTCCCTGTTTCCAGCGCTTTTCTGACACTGGAGCTGATATGTGATGAAAAAGTCAGAAATCTTAATCAATGCTTCCAAAAAAGGCTTATCTCCCCGTTTCCAGCTGTTTAGTGACATTTGGGATGATGTGTGATGAAAAATTCAAGAATTTAACCTTTTCTTCCAAAAAAAGGGAGATCTCCCTGTTTCCAGCGCTTTTCTGACACTTGGGCTGATATGTGATGAAAAAGTCAGAAATCTTAATCAATAATTCCAAAAAAGGCTTATCTCCCCGTTTCCAGCTGTTTAGTGACATTTGGGATGATGTGTGATGAAAAATTCAAGAATTTAACCTTTTCTTCCAAAAAAAGGCAGATCTCCCTGTTTCCAGCGCTTTTCTGACACTGGAGCTGATATGTGATGAAAAAGTCAGAAATCTTAATCAATGCTTCCAAAAAAGGCTTATCTCCCCGTTTCCAGCTGTTTAGTGACATTTGGGATGATGTGTGATGAAAAATTCAAGAATTTAACCATTTCTTCCAAAAAAGGCTTATCTCCCTGTTTCCAGCGCTTTTCTGACACTGGAGCTGATATGTGATGAAAAAGTCAAAATGTTAACCTTTGCTTCCAAAAAAGGCTTATCTCCCCGTTTCCAGCTGTTTAGTGACATTTGGGATGATGTGTGATGAAAAATTCAAGAATTTAACCATTTCTTCCAAAAAAGGCTTATCTCCCTGTTTCCAGCGCTTTTCTGACACTTGGGCTGACATGTGATGAAAAAGTCAGAAATCTTAATCAATGCTTCCAAAAAAGGCTTATCTCCCCGTTTCCAGCTGTTTAGTGACATTTGGGATGATGTGTGATGAAAAATTCAAGAATTTAACCATTTCTTCCAAAAAAGGCTTATCTCCCTGTTTCCAGCGCTTTTCTGACACTTGGGCTGACATGTGATGAAAAAGTCAGAAATCTTAATCAATAATTCCAAAAAAGGCTTATCTCCCCGTTTCCAGCTGTTTAGTGACATTTGGGATGATGTGTGATGAAAAATTCAAGAATTTAACCTTTTCTTCCAAAAAAAGGCAGATCTCCCTGTTTCCAGCGCTTTTCTGACACTGGAGCTGATATGTGATGAAAAAGTCAGACATCTTAATCAATGCTTCCAAAAAAGGCTTATCTCCCCGTTTCCAGCTGTTTAGTGACATTTGGGATGATGTGTGATGAAAAATTCAAGAATTTAACCTTTTCTTCCAAAAAAAGGCATATCTCCCTGTTTCCAGCGCTTTTCTGACACTGGAGCTGATATGTGATGAAAAAGTCAAAATGTTAACCATTGCTTCCAAAAAAGGCTTATGTCCCTGTTTCCAGCGCTTTTCTGACACTTGGGCTGATATGTGATGAAAAACTCAAAAAGTTAACCATTGCTTCCAAAAAAGGCTTATCTCCCCGTTTCCAGCTGTTTAGTGACATTTGGGATGATGTGTGATGAAAAATTCAAGAATTTAACCATTTCTTCCAAAAAAAGGCATATCTCCCTGTTTCCAGCGCTTTTCTGACACTGGAGCTGATATGTGATGAAAAAGTCAAACTGTTAACCATTTCTTCCAAAAAAGGCTTATGTCCCTGTTTCCAGCGCTTTTCTGACACTTGGGCTGATATGTGATGAAAAAGTCAAAATGTTAACCATTGCTTCCAAAAAAGGCTTATCTCCCCGTTTCCAGCTGTTTAGTGACATTTGGGATGATGTGTGATGAAAAATTCAAGAATTTAACCATTTCTTCCAAAAAAGGCATATCTCCCTGTTTCCAGCGCTTTTCTGACACTGGAGCTGATATGTGATGAAAAAGTCAAAATGTTAACCATTGCTTCCAAAAAAGGCTTATCTCCCCGTTTCCAGCTGTTTAGTGACATTTGGGATGATGTGTGATGAAAAATTCAAGAAGTTAACCATTTCTTCCAAAAAAGGCATATCTCCCTGTTTCCAGCGCTTTTCTGACACTGGAGCTGATATGTGATGAAAAAGTCAAACTGTTAACCATTTCTTCCAAAAAAGGCTTATGTCCCTGTTTCCAGCGCTTTTCTGACACTTGGGCTGATATGTGATGAAAAAGTCAAAATGTTAACCATTGCTTCCAAAAAAGGCTTAACTCCCCGTTTCCAGCTGTTTAGTGACATTTGGGATGATGTGTGATGAAAAATTCAAGAATTTAACCATTTCTTCCAAAAAAGGCATATCTCCCTGTTTCCAGCGCTTTTCTGACACTGGAGCTGATATGTGATGAAAAAGTCAAAATGTTAACCATTGCTTCCAAAAAAGGCTTATCTCCCCGTTTCCAGCTGTTTAGTGACATTTGGGATGATGTGTGATGAAAAATTCAAGAAGTTAACCATTTCTTCCAAAAAAAGGCATATCTCCCTGTTTCCAGCGCTTTTCTGACACTGGAGCTGATATGTGATGAAAAAGTCAAAATGTTAACCATTTCTTCCAAAAAAGGCTTATGTCCCTGTTTCCAGCGCTTTTCTGACACTTGGGCTGATATGTGATGAAAAAGTCAAAATGTTAACCATTGCTTCCAAAAAAGGCTTATCTCCCCTTTTCCAGCTGTTAAGTGACATTTGGGATGATGTGTGATGAAAAATTCAAGAATTTAACCATTTCTTCCAAAAAAGGCATATCTCCCTGTTTCCAGCGCTTTTCTGACACTGGAGCTGATATGTGATGAAAAAGTCAAAATATTAACCATTGCTTCCAAAAAAGGCTTATGTCCCTGTTTCCAGCTGTTTAGTGACATTTGGGATGATGTGTGATGAAAAATTCAAGAATTTAACCATTTCTTCCAAAAAAAGGCATATCTCCCTGTTTCCAGCGCTTTTCTGACACTGGAGCTGATATGTGATGAAAAAGTCAAAATGTTAACCATTTCTTCCAAAAAAGGCTTATGTCCCTGTTTCCTGCGCTTTTCTGACACTTGGGCTGATATGTGATGAAAAAGTCAAAATGTTAACCATTGCTTCCAAAAAAGGCATATCTCCCTGTTTCCAGCGCTTTTCTGACACTGGAGCTGATATGTGATGAAAAAGTCAAAATATTAACCATTGCTTCCAAAAAAGGCTTATCTCCCTGTTTCCTGCGCTTTTCTGACACTTGGGCTGACATGTGATGAAAAAGTCAGTATGTTAACCATTGCTTCCAAAAAAGGCTTATCTCCCCGTTTCCAGCTGTTTAGTGACATTTGGGATGATGTGTGATGAAAAATTCAAGAATTTAACCATTTCTTCCAAAAAAGGCATATCTCCCTGTTTCCAGCACTTTTCTGACACTGGAGCTGATATGTGATGAAAAAGTCAAAAATGTTAACCATTGCTTCCAAAAAAGGCTTATCTCCCCGTTTCCAGCTGTTTAGTGACATTTGGGATGATGTGTGATGAAAAATTCAAGAATTTAACCATTTCTTCCAAAAAAAGGCTTATCTCCCTGTTTCCTGCGCTTTTCTGACACTTGGGCTGACATGTGATGAAAAAGTCAGAAATCTTAATCAATGCTTCCAAAAAAGGCTTATCTCCCCGTTTCCAGCTGTTTAGTGACATTTGGGATGATGTGTGATGAAAAATTCAAGAATTTAACCATTTCTTCCAAAAAAAGGCATATCTCCCTGTTTCCAGCGCTTTTCTGACACTGGAGCTGATATGTGATGAAAAAGTCAAAATGTTAACCATTTCTTCCAAAAAAGGCTTATGTCCCTGTTTCCTGCGCTTTTCTGACACTTGGGCTGATATGTGATGAAAAAGTCACAATGTTAACCATTGCTTCCAAAAAAGGCTTATCTCCCCGTTTCCAGCTGTTTAGTGACATTTGGGATGATGTGTGATGAAAAATTCAAGAATTTAACCATTTCTTCCAAAAAAGGCACATCTCCCTGTTTCCAGCGCTTTTCTGACACTGGAGCTGATATGTGATGAAAAAGTCAAAATGTTTACCATTGCTTCCAAAAAAGGCTTATCTCCCCGTTTCCAGCTGTTTAGTGACATTTGGGATGATGTGTGATGAAAAATTCAAGAATTTAACCATTTCTTCCAAAAAAAGGCATATCTCCCTGTTTCCAGCGCTTTTCTGACACTGGAGCTGATATGTGATGAAAAAGTCAAAATGTTAACCATTGCTTCCAAAAAAGGCTTATGTCCCTGTTTCCAGCGCTTTTCTGACACTTGGGCTGATATGTGATGAAAAAGTCAAAATGTTAACCATTGCTTCCAAAAAAGGCTTATCTCCCCGTTTCCAGCTGTTTAGTGACATTTGGGATGATGTGTGATGAAAAATTCAAGAATTTAACCATGTCTTCCAAAAAAGGCTTATCTCCCTGTTTCCTGCGCTTTTCTGACACTTGGGCTGACATGTGATGAAAAAGTCAGAATGTTAACCATTGCTTCCAAAAAAGGCTTATCTCCCCCGTTTTCAGCTGTTTAGTGACATTTGGGATGATGTGTGATGAAAAATTCAAGAATTTAACCATTTCTTCCAAAAAAGGCATATCTCCCTGTTTCCAGCGCTTTTCTGACACTGGAGCTGATATGTGATGAAAAAGTCAAAATGTTAACCATTGCTTCCAAAAAAGGCTTATCTCCCCGTTTCCAGCTGTTTGGTGACATTTGGGATGATGTGTGATGAAAAATTCAAAATGTTAACCATTGCTTCCAAAAAAGGCTTATCTCCCTGTTTCCAGCGCTTTTCTGACACTTGGGCTGATATGTGATGAAAAAGTCAAAATGTTAACCAATGCTTCCAAAAAAGGCTTATCTCCCTGTTTCCAACTGTTTAGTGACATTTGGGATGATGTGTGATGAAAAATTCAAGAATTTAACCATTTCTTCCAAAAAAAGGCATATCTCCCTGTTTCCAGCGCTTTTCTGACACTGGAGCTGATATGTGATGAAAAAGTCAAAATGTTAACCATTGCTTCCAAAAAAGGCTTATCTCCCCGTTTCCAGCTGTTTGGTGACATTTGGGATGATGTGTGATGAAAAATTCAAAATGTTAACCATTGCTTCCAAAAAAGGCTTATCTCCCTGTTTCCAGCGCTTTTCTGACACTTGGGCTGACATGTGGTGAAAAAGTCAGACATCTTAATCAATGCTTCCAAAAAAGGCTTATCTCCCCGTTTCCAGCTGTTTAGTGACATTTGGGATGATGTGTGATGAAAAATTCAAGAATTTTACCAATTCTTACAAAAAAAGGCATATCTCCCTGTTTCCAGCGCTTTTCTGACACTGGAGCTGATATGTGATGAAAAAGTCAAAATGTTAACCATTGCTTCCAAAAAAGGCTTATGTCCCTGTTTCCAGCGCTTTTCTGACACTGGAGCTAAAATGTGATGAAAAAGTCAAAATGTTAACCATTGCTTCCAAAAAAGGCTTATGTCCCCGTTTCCAGCTGTTTAGTGACATTTGGGATGATGTGTGATGAAAAATTCAAGAATTTAACCATTTCTTCCAAAAAAAGGCATATCTCCCTGTTTCCAGCGCTTTTCTGACACTGGAGCTGATATGTGATGAAAAAGTCAAAATGTTAAACATTTCTTCCAAAAAAGGCTTATGTCCCTGTTTCCAGCGCTTTTCTGACACTTGGGCTGATATGTGATGAAAAAGTCAAAATGTTAACCATTGCTTCCAAAAAAGGCTTATCTCCCCGTTTCCAGCTGTTTAGTGACATTTGGGATGATGTGTGATGAAAAATTCAAGAATTTAACCATTTCTTCCAAAAAAGGCTTATCTCCCTGTTTCCTGCGCTTTTCTGACACTTGGGCTGACATGTGATGAAAAAGTCAGAATGTTAACCATTGCTTCCAAAAAAGGCTTATCTCCCCCGTTTCCAGCTGTTTAGTGACATTTGGGATGATGTGTGATGAAAAATTCAAGAATTTAACCATTTCTTCCAAAAAAGGCATATCTCCCTGTTTCCAGCGCTTTTCTGACACTGGAGCTGATATGTGATGAAAAAGTCAAAATGTTAACCATTGCTCCCAAAAAAGGCTTATCTCCCCGTTTCCAGCTGTTTGGTGACATTTGGGATGATGTGTGATGAAAAATTCAAAATGTTAACCATTGCTTCCAAAAAAGGCTTATCTCCCTGTTTCCAGCACTTTTCTGACACTTGGGCTGATATGTGATGAAAAAGTCAAAATGTTAACCATTGCTTCCACAAAAGGCTTATCTCCCCGTTTCCAGCTGTTTAGTGACATTTGGGATGATGTGTGATGAAAAATTCAAGAATTTAACCATTTCTTCCAAAAAAGGCTTATCTCCCTGTTTCCAGCGCTTTTCTGACACTTGGGCTGACATGTGGTGAAAAAGTCAAAATGTTAACCATTTCTTCCAAAAAAGGCTTATGTCCCTGTTTCCAGCGCTTTTCTGACACTTGGGCTGATATGTGATGAAAAAGTCAAAATGTTAACCATTGCTTCCAAAAAAGGCTTATCTCCCCTTTTCCAGCTGTTAAGTGACATTTGGGATGATGTGTGATAAAAAATTCAAGAATTTAACCATTTCTTCCAAAAAAGGCATATCTCCCTGTTTCCAGCGATTTTCTGACACTGGAGCTGATATGTGATGAAAAAGTCAAAATATTAACCATTGCTTCCAAAAAAGGCTTATGTCCCTGTTTCCAGCGCTTTTCTGACACTTGGGCTGATATGTGATGAAAAAGTCAAAATGTTAACCATTGCTTCCAAAAAAGGCTTATCTCCCCGTTTCCAGCTGTTTAGTGACATTTGGGATGATGTGTGATGAAAAATTCAAGAATTTAACCATTTCTTCCAAAAAAGGCTTATCTCCCTGTTTCCTGCGCTTTTCTGACACTTGGGCTGACATGTGATGAAAAAGTCAGTATGTTAACCATTGCTTCCAAAAAGGCTTATCTCCCCGTTTCCAGCTGTTTAGTGACATTTGGGATGATGTGTGATGAAAAATTCAAGAATTTAACCATTTCTTCCAAAAAAGGCATATCTCCCTGTTTCCAGCGCTTTTCTGACACTGGAGCTGATATGTGATGAAAAAGTCAAAATGTTAACCATTGCTTCCAAAAAAGGCTTATCTCCCCGTTTCCAGCTGTTTAGTGACATTTGGGATGATGTGTGATGAAAAATTCAAGAATTTAACCATTTCTTCCAAAAAAAGGCATATCTCCCTGTTTCCAGCGCTTTTCTGACACTGGAGCTGATATGTGATGAAAAAGTCAAAATGTTAACCATTTCTTCCAAAAAAGGCTCATGTCCCTGTTTCCAGCGCTTTTCTGACACTGGAGCTGATATGTGATGAAAAGTCAAAATGTTAACCATTGCTTCCAAAAAAGGCTTATCTCCCCGTTTCCAGCTGTTTAGTGACATTTGGGATGATGTGTGATGAAAAATTCAAAATGTTAACCATTGCTTCCAAAAAAGGCTTATCTCCCTGTTTCCAGCACTTTTCTGACACTTGGGCTGATATGTGATGAAAAAGTCAAAATGTTAACCATTGCTTCCACAAAAGGCTTATCTCCCCGTTTCCAGCTGTTTAGTGACATTTGGGATGATGTGTGATGAAAAATTCAAGAATTTAACCATTTCTTCCAAAAAAGGCTTATCTCCCTGTTTCCAGCGCTTTTCTGACACTTGGGCTGACATGTGGTGAAAAAGTCAAAATGTTAACCATTTCTTCCAAAAAAGGCTTATGTCCCTGTTTCCAGCGCTTTTCTGACACTTGGGCTGATATGTGATGAAAAAGTCAAAATGTTAACCATTGCTTCCAAAAAAGGCTTATCTCCCCTTTTCCAGCTGTTAAGTGACATTTGGGATGATGTGTGATAAAAAATTCAAGAATTTAACCATTTCTTCCAAAAAAGGCATATCTCCCTGTTTCCAGCGCTTTTCTGACACTGGAGCTGATATGTGATGAAAAAGTCAAAATATTAACCATTGCTTCCAAAAAAGGCTTATGTCCCTGTTTCCAGCGCTTTTCTGACACTTGGGCTGATATGTGATGAAAAAGTCAAAATGTTAACCATTGCTTCCAAAAAAGGCTTATCTCCCCGTTTCCAGCTGTTTAGTGACATTTGGGATGATGTGTGATGAAAAATTCAAGAATTTAACCATTTCTTCCAAAAAAGGCTTATCTCCCTGTTTCCTGCGCTTTTCTGACACTTGGGCTGACATGTGATGAAAAAGTCAGTATGTTAACCATTGCTTCCAAAAAGGCTTATCTCCCCGTTTCCAGCTGTTTAGTGACATTTGGGATGATGTGTGATGAAAAATTCAAGAATTTAACCATTTCTTCCAAAAAAGGCATATCTCCCTGTTTCCAGCGCTTTTCTGACACTGGAGCTGATATGTGATGAAAAAGTCAAAATGTTAACCATTTCTTCCAAAAAAGGCTTATGTCCCTGTTTCCTGCGCTTTTCTGACACTGGGGCTGATATGTGATGAAAAAGTCAAAATGTTAACCATTGCTTCCAAAAAAGGCTTATCTCCCCGTTTCCAGCTGTTTAGTGACATTTGGGATGATGTGTGATGAAAATTTCAAGAATTTAACCATTTCTTCCAAAAAAGGCACATCTCCCTGTTTCCAGCGCTTTTCTGACACTGGAGCTGATATGTGATGAAAAAGTCAAAATGTTAACCATTGCTTCCAAAAAAGGCTTATCTCCCCGTTTCCAGCTGTTTAGTGACATTTGGGATGATGTGTGATGAAAAATTCAAGAATTTAACCATTTCTTCCAAAAAAAGGCATATCTCCCTGTTTCCAGCGCTTTTCTGACACTGGAGCTGATATGTGATGAAAAAGTCAAAATGTTAACCATTTCTTCCAAAAAAGGCTCATGTCCCTGTTTCCAGCGCTTTTCTGACACTGGAGCTGATATGTGATGAAAAAGTCAAAATGTTAACCATTGCTTCCAAAAAAGGCTTATCTCCCCGTTTCCAGCTGTTTAGTGACATTTGGGATGATGTGTGATGAAAAATTCAAGAATTTAACCATTTCTTCCAAAAAAAGGCATATCTCCCTGTTTCCAGCGCTTTTCTGACACTGGAGCTGATATGTGATGAAAAAGTCAAAATGTTAACCATTGCTTCCAAAAAAGGCTTATGTCCCTGTTTCCAGCGCTTTTCTGACACTTGGGCTGATATGTGATGAAAAAGTCAAAATGTTAACCATTGCTTCCAAAAAAGGCTTATCTCCCCGTTTCCAGCTGTTTAGTGACATTTGGGATGATGTGTGATGAAAAATTCAAGAATTTAACCATGTCTTCCAAAAAAGGCTTATCTCCCTGTTTCCTGCGCTTTTCTGACACTTGGGCTGACATGTGATGAAAAAGTCAGAATGTTAACCGTTGCTTCCAAAAAAGGCTTATCTCCCCCGTTTCCAGCTGTTTAGTGACATTTGGGATGATGTGTGATGAAAAATTCAAGAATTTAACCATTTCTTCCAAAAAAGGCATATCTCCCTGTTTCCAGCGCTTTTCTGACACTGGAGCTGATATGTGATGAAAAAGTCAAAATGTTAACCATTGCTTCCAAAAAAGGCTTATCTCCCCGTTTCCAGCTGTTTGGTGACATTTGGGATGATGTGTGATGAAAAATTCAAAATGTTAACCATTGCTTCCAAAAAAGGCTTATCTCCCTGTTTCCAGCGCTTTTCTGACACTTGGGCTGATATGTGATGAAAAAGTCAAAATGTTAACCAATGCTTCCAAAAAAGGCTTATCTCCCTGTTTCCAGCTGTTTAGTGACATTTGGGATGATGTGTGATGAAAAATTCAAGAATTTAACCATTTCTTCCAAAAAAGGCTTATCTCCCTGTTTCCAGCGCTTTTCTGACACTTGGGCTGACATGTGGTGAAAAAGTCAGACATCTTAATCAATGCTTCCAAAAAAGGCTTATCTCCCCGTTTCCAGCTGTTTAGTGACATTTGGGATGATGTGTGATGAAAAATTCAAGAATTTAACCAATTCTTCCAAAAAAAGGCATATCTCCCTGTTTCCAGCGCTTTTCTGACACTGGAGCTGATATGTGATGAAAAAGTCAAAATGTTAACCATTGCTTCCAAAAAAGGCTTATGTCCCTGTTTCCAGCGCTTTTCTGACACTTGGGCTGATATGTGATGAAAAACTCAAAAAGTTAACCATTGCTTCCAAAAAAGGCTTATCTCCCCGTTTCCAGCTGTTTAGTGACATTTGGGATGATGTGTGATGAAAAATTCAAGAATTTAACCATTTCTTCCAAAAAAAGGCATATCTCCCTGTTTCCAGCGCTTTTCTGACACTGGAGCTGATATGTGATGAAAAAGTCAAAATGTTAACCATTGCTTCCAAAAAAGGCTTATGTCCCTGTTTCCAGCGCTTTTCTGACACTTGGGCTGATATGTGATGAAAAAGTCAAAATGTTAACCATTGCTTCCAAAAAAGGCTTATCTCCCCGTTTCCAGCTGTTTAGTGACATTTGGGATGATGTGTGATGAAAAATTCAAGAATTTAACCATGTCTTCCAAAAAAGGCTTATCTCCCTGTTTCCTGCGCTTTTCTGACACTTGGGCTGACATGTGATGAAAAAGTCAGAATGTTAACCGTTGCTTCCAAAAAAGGCTTATCTCCCCCGTTTCCAGCTGTTTAGTGACATTTGGGATGATGTGTGATGAAAAATTCAAGAATTTAACCATTTCTTCCAAAAAAGGCATATCTCCCTGTTTCCAGCGCTTTTCTGACACTGGAGCTGATATGTGATGAAAAAGTCATAATGTTAACCATTGCTTCCAAAAAAGGCTTATCTCCCCGTTTCCAGCTGTTTGGTGACATTTGGGATGATGTGTGATGAAAAATTCAAAATGTTAACCATTGCTTCCAAAAAAGGCTTATCTCCCTGTTTCCAGCGCATTTCTGACACTTGGGCTGATATGTGATGAAAAAGTCAAAATGTTAACCAATGCTTCCAAAAAAGGCTTATCTCCCTGTTTCCAGCTGTTTAGTGACATTTGGGATGATGTGTGATGAAAAATTCAAGAATTGAACCATTTCTTCCAAAAAAGGCTTATCTCCCTGTTTCCAGCGCTTTTCTGACACTTGGGCTGACATGTGGTGAAAAAGTCAGATATCTTAATCAATGCTTCCAAAAAAGGCTTATCTCCCCGTTTCCAGCTGTTTAGTGACATTTGGGATGATGTGTGATGAAAAATTCAAGAATTTAACCAATTCTTCCAAAAAAAGGCATATCTCCCTGTTTCCAGCGCTTTTCTGACACTGGAGCTGATATGTGATGAAAAAGTCAAAATGTTAACCATTGCTTCCAAAAAAGGCTTATGTCCCTGTTTCCAGCGCTTTTCTGACACTTGGGCTGATATGTGATGAAAAACTCAAAAAGTTAACCATTGCTTCCAAAAAAGGCTTATCTCCCCGTTTCCAGCTGTTTAGTGACATTTGGGATGATGTGTGATGAAAAATTCAAGAATTTAACCATTTCTTCCAAAAAAAGGCATATCTCCCTGTTTCCAGCGCTTTTCTGACACTTGGGCTGATATGTGATGAAAAAGTCAAAATGTTAACCATTGCTTCCAAAAAAGGCTTATCTCCCCGTTTCCAGCTGTTTAGTGACATTTGGGATGATGTGTGATGAAAAATTCAAGAATTTAACCATGTCTTCCAAAAAAGGCTTATCTCCCTGTTTCCTGCGCTTTTCTGACACTTGGGCTGACATGTGATGAAAAAGTCAGAATGTTAACCATTGCTTCCAAAAAAGGCTTATCTCCCCCGTTTCCAGCTGTTTAGTGACATTTGGGATGATGTGTGATGAAAAATTCAAGAATTTAACCATTTCTTCCAAAAAAGGCATATCTCCCTGTTTCCAGCGCTTTTCTGACACTGGAGCTGATATGTGATGAAAAAGTCAAAATGTTAACCATTGCTTCCAAAAAAGGCTTATCTCCCCGTTTCCAGCTGTTTGGTGACATTTGGGATGATGTGTGATGAAAAATTCAAAATGTTAAC
Organism: Limanda limanda; assembly: GCF_963576545.1. NCBI lineage: Eukaryota > Metazoa > Chordata > Actinopteri > Pleuronectiformes > Pleuronectidae > Limanda > Limanda limanda. Next base: position 29,607,312 of record NC_083644.1, on the reverse strand, counting down.
CATTGCTTCCAAAAAAGGCTTATCTCCCTGTTTCCAGCGCTTTTCTGACACTTGGGCTGACATGTGGTGAAAAAGTCAGACATCTTAATCAATGCTTCCAAAAAAGGCTTATCTCCCCGTTTCCAGCTGTTTAGTGACATTTGGGATGATGTGTGATGAAAAATTCAAGAATTTAACCAATTCTTCCAAAAAAAGGCATATCTCCCTGTTTCCAGCGCTTTTCTGACACTGGAGCTGATATGTGATGAAAAAGTCAAAATGTTAACCATTGCTTCCAAAAAAGGCTTATGTCCCTGTTTCCAGCGCTTTTCTGACACTGGAGCTAAAATGTGATGAAAAAGTCAAAATGTTAACCATTGCTTCCAAAAAAGGCTTATGTCCCCGTTTCCAGCTGTTTAGTGACATTTGGGATGATGTGTGATGAAAAATTCAAGAATTTAACCATTTCTTCCAAAAAAAGGCATATCTCCCTGTTTCCAGCGCTTTTCTGACACTGGAGCTGATATGTGATGAAAAAGTCAAAATGTTAAACATTTCTTCCAAAAAAGGCTTATGTCCCTGTTTCCAGCGCTTTTCTGACACTTGGGCTGATATGTGATGAAAAAGTCAAAATGTTAACCATTGCTTCCAAAAAAGGCTTATCTCCCCGTTTCCAGCTGTTTAGTGACATTTGGGATGATGTGTGATGAAAAATTCAAGAATTTAACCATTTCTTCCAAAAAAGGCTTATCTCCCTGTTTCCTGCGCTTTTCTGACACTTGGGCTGACATGTGATGAAAAAGTCAGAATGTTAACCATTGCTTCCAAAAAAGGCTTATCTCCCCCGTTTCCAGCTGTTTAGTGACATTTGGGATGATGTGTGATGAAAAATTCAAGAATTTAACCATTTCTTCCAAAAAAGGCATATCTCCCTGTTTCCAGCGCTTTTCTGACACTGGAGCTGATATGTGATGAAAAAGTCAAAATGTTAACCATTGCTTCCACAAAAGGCTTATCTCCCCGTTTCCAGCTGTTTAGTGACATTTGGGATGATGTGTGATGAAAAATTCAAGAATTTAACCATTTCTTCCAAAAAAGGCTTATCTCCCTGTTTCCAGCGCTTTTCTGACACTTGGGCTGACATGTGGTGAAAAAGTCAAAATGTTAACCATTTCTTCCAAAAAAGGCATATGTCCCTGTTTCCAGCGCTTTTCTGACACTTGGGCTGATATGTGATGAAAAAGTCAAAATGTTAACCATTGCTTCCAAAAAAGGCTTATCTCCCCTTTTCCAGCTGTTAAGTGACATTTGGGATGATGTGTGATAAAAAATTCAAGAATTTAACCATTTCTTCCAAAAAAGGCATATCTCCCTGTTTCCAGCGCTTTTCTGACACTGGAGCTGATATGTGATGAAAAAGTCAAAATATTAACCATTGCTTCCAAAAAAGGCTTATGTCCCTGTTTCCAGCGCTTTTCTGACACTTGGGCTGATATGTGATGAAAAAGTCAAAATGTTAACCATTGCTTCCAAAAAAGGCTTATCTCCCCGTTTCCAGCTGTTTAGTGACATTTGGGATGATGTGTGATGAAAAATTCAAGAATTTAACCATTTCTTCCAAAAAAGGCTTATCTCCCTGTTTCCTGCGCTTTTCTGACACTTGGGCTGACATGTGATGAAAAAGTCAGTATGTTAACCATTGCTTCCAAAAAAGGCTTATCTCCCCGTTTCCAGCTGTTTAGTGACATTTGGGATGATGTGTGATGAAAAATTCAAGAATTTAACCATTTCTTCCAAAAAAGGCATATCTCCCTGTTTCCAGCGCTTTTCTGACACTGGAGCTGATATGTGATGAAAAAGTCAAAATATTAACCATTGCTTCCAAAAAAGGCTTATGTCCCTGTTTCCAGCGCTTTTCTGACACTTGGGCTGATATGTGATGAAAAAGTCAAAATGTTAACCATTGCTTCCAAAAAAGGCTTATCTCCCCGTTTCCAGCTGTTTAGTGACATTTGGGATGATGTGTGATGAAAAATTCAAGAATTTAACCATTTCTTCCAAAAAAGGCTTATCTCCCTGTTTCCTGCGCTTTTCTGACACTTGGGCTGACATGTGATGAAAAAGTCAGTATGTTAACCATTGCTTCCAAAAAAGGCTTATCTCCCCGTTTCCAGCTGTTTAGTGACATTTGGGATGATGTGATATGAAAAATTCAAGAATTTAACCATTTCTTCCAAAAAAGGCATATCTCCCTGTTTCCAGCGCTTTTCTGACACTGGAGCTGATATGTGATGAAAAAGTCAAAATGTTAACCATTTCTTCCAAAAAAGGCTTATGTCCCTGTTTCCTGCGCTTTTCTGACACTGGGGCTGATATGTGATGAAAAAGTCAAAATGTTAACCATTGTTCCAAAAAAGGCTTATCTCCCCGTTTCCAGCTGTTTAGTGACATTTGGGATGATGTGTGATGAAAATTTCAAGAATTTAACCATTTCTTCCAAAAAAGGCACATCTCCCTGTTTCCAGCGCTTTTCTGACACTGGAGCTGATATGTGATGAAAAAGTCAAAATGTTAACCATTGCTTCCAAAAAAGGCTTATCTCCCCGTTTCCAGCTGTTTAGTGACATTTGGGATGATGTGTGATGAAAAATTCAAGAATTTAACCATGTCTTCCAAAAAAGGCTTATCTCCCTGTTTCCTGCGCTTTTCTGACACTTGGGCTGACCTGTGATGAAAAAGTCAGAATGTTAACCGTTGCTTCCAAAAAAGGCTTATCTCCCCCGTTTCCAGCTGTTTAGTGACATTTGGGATGATGTGTGATGAAAAATTCAAGAATTTAACCATTTCTTCCAAAAAAGGCATATCTCCCTGTTTCCAGCGCTTTTCTGACACTGGAGCTGATATGTGATGAAAAAGTCAAAATGTTAACCATTGCTTCCAAAAAAGGCTTATCTCCCCGTTTCCAGCTGTTTGGTGACATTTGGGATGATGTGTGATGAAAAATTCAAAATGTTAACCATTGCTTCCAAAAAAGGCTTATCTCCCTGTTTCCAGCGCTTTTCTGACACTTGGGCTGATATGTGATGAAAAAGTCAAAATGTTAACCAATGCTTCCAAAAAAGGCTTATCTCCCTGTTTCCAGCTGTTTAGTGACATTTGGGATGATGTGTGATGAAAAATTCAAGAATTTAACCATTTCTTCCAAAAAAGGCTTATCTCCCTGTTTCCAGCGCTTTTCTGACACTTGGGCTGACATGTGGTGAAAAAGTCAGACATCTTAATCAATGCTTCCAAAAAAGGCTTATCTCCCCGTTTCCAGCTGTTTAGTGACATTTGGGATGATGTGTGATGAAAAATTCAAGAATTTAACCAATTCTTCCAAAAAAAGGCATATCTCCCTGTTTCCAGCGCTTTTCTGACATTGGAGCTGATATGTGATGAAAAAGTCAAAATGTTAACCATTGCTTCCAAAAAAGGCTTATGTCCCTGTTTCCAGCGCTTTTCTGACACTTGGGCTGATATGTGATGAAAAACTCAAAAAGTTAACCATTGCTTCCAAAAAAGGCTTATCTCCCCGTTTCCAGCTGTTTAGTGACATTTGGGATGATGTGTGATGAAAAATTCAAGAATTTAACCATTTCTTCCAAAAAAAGGCATATCTCCCTGTTTCCAGCGCTTTTCTGACACTGGAGCTGATATGTGATGAAAAAGTCAAAATGTTAACCATTTCTTCCAAAAAAAAGGCTTATGTCCCTGTTTCCAGCGCTTTTCTGACACTTGGGCTGATATGTGATGAAAAAGTCAAAATGTTAACCATTGCATCCAAAAAAGGCTTATCTCCCCGTTTCCAGCTGTTTAGTGACATTTGGGATGATGTGTGATGAAAAATTCAAGAATTTAACCATTTCTTCCAAAAAAGGCATATCTCCCTGTTTCCAGCGCTTTTCTGACACTGGAGCTGATATGTGATGAAAAAGTCAAAATGTTAACCATTGCTTCCAAAAAAGGCTTATCTCCCCGTTTCCAGCTGTTTAGTGACATTTGGGATGATGTGTGATGAAAAATTCAAGAATTTAACCATTTCTTCCAAAAAAAGGCATATCTCCCTGTTTCCAGCGCTTTTCTGACACTGGAGCTGATATGTGATGAAAAAGTCAAAATGTTAACCATTGCTTCCAAAAAAGGCTTATCTCCCCGTTTCCAGCTGTTTGGTGACATTTGGGATGATGTGTGATGAAAAATTCAAAATGTTAACCATTGCTTCCAAAAAAGGCTTATCTCCCTGTTTCCAGCACTTTTCTGACACTTGGGCTGATATGTGATGAAAAAGTCAAAATGTTAACCATTGCTTCCAAAAAAGGCTTATGTCCCTGTTTCCAGCGCTTTTCTGACACTGGAGCTGATATGTGATGAAAAAGTCAAAATGTTAACCATTTCTTCCAAAAAAGGCTTATGTCCCTGTTTCCAGCGCTTTATTGACACTTGGGCTGATATGTGATGAAAAAGTCAAAATGTTAACCATTTCTTCCAAAAAAGGCATATCTCCCTGTTTCCAGCGCTTTTCTGACACTGGAGCTGATATGTGATGAAAAAGTCAAAATGTTAACCATTGCTTCCAAAAAAGGCTTATCTCCCCGTTTCCAGCTGTTTAGTGACATTTGGGATGATGTGTGATGAAAAATTCAAGAATTTAACCATTTCTTCCAAAAAAAGGCATATCTCCCTGTTTCCAGCGCTTTTCTGACACTGGAGCTGATATGTGATGAAAAAGTCAAAATGTTAACCATTTCTTCCAAAAAAGGCTTATGTCCCTGTTTCCAGCGCTTTTCTGACACTTGGGCTGATATGTGATGAAAAAGTCAAAATGTTAACCATTGCTTCCAAAAAAGGCTTATCTCCCCGTTTCCAGCTGTTTAGTGACATTTGGGATGATGTGTGATGAAAAATTCAAGAATTTAACCATTTCTTCCAAAAAAGGCTTATCTCCCTGTTTCCAGCGCTTTTCTGACACTTGGGCTGACATGTGGTGAAAAAGTCAGACATCTTAATCAATGCTTCCAAAAAAGGCTTATCTCCCCGTTTCCAGCTGTTTAGTGACATTTGGGATGATGTGTGATGAAAAATTCAAGAATTTAACCAATTCTTCCAAAAAAAGGCATATCTCCCTGTTTCCAGCGCTTTTCTGACACTGGAGCTGATATGTGATGAAAAAGTCAAAATGTTAACCATTGCTTCCAAAAAAGGCTTATGTCCCTGTTTCCAGCGCTTTTCTGACACTTGGGCTGATATGTGATGAAAAACTCAAAAAGTTAACCATTGCTTCCAAAAAAGGCTTATCTCCCCGTTTCCAGCTGTTTAGTGACATTTGGGATGATGTGTGATGAAAAATTCAAGAATTTAACCATTTCTTCCAAAAAAAGGCATATCTCCCTGTTTCCAGCGCTTTTCTGACACTGGAGCTGATATGTGATGAAAAAGTCAAAATGTTAACCATTGCTTCCAAAAAAGGCTTATGTCCCTGTTTCCAGCGCTTTTCTGACACTTGGGCTGATATGTGATGAAAAAGTCAAAATGTTAACCATTGCTTCCAAAAAAGGCTTATCTCCCCGTTTCCAGCTGTTTAGTGACATTTGGGATGATGTGTGATGAAAAATTCAAGAATTTAACCATGTCTTCCAAAAAAGGCTTATCTCCCTGTTTCCTGCGCTTTTCTGACACTTGGGCTGACATGTGATGAAAAAGTCAGAATGTTAACCGTTGCTTCCAAAAAAGGCTTATCTCCCCCGTTTCCAGCTGTTTAGTGACATTTGGGATGATGTGTGATGAAAAATTCAAGAATTTAACCATTTCTTCCAAAAAAGGCATATCTCCCTGTTTCCAGCGCTTTTCTGACACTGGAGCTGATATGTGATGAAAAAGTCAAAATGGTAACCATTGCTTCCAAAAAAGGCTTATCTCCCCGTTTCCAGCTGTTTGGTGACATTTGGGATGATGTGTGATGAAAAATTCAAAATGTTAACCATTGCTTCCAAAAAAGGCTTATCTCCCTGTTTCCAGCGCTTTTCTGACACTTGGGCTGATATGTGATGAAAAAGTCAAAATGTTAACCAATGCTTCCAAAAAAGGCTTATCTCCCTGTTTCCAGCTGTTTAGTGACATTTGGGATGATGTGTGGTGAAAAATTCAAGAATTTAACCATTTCTTCCAAAAAAGGCTTATCTCCCTGTTTCCAGCGCTTTTCTGACACTTGGGCTGACATGTGGTGAAAAAGTCAGACATCTTAATCAATGCTTCCAAAAAAGGCTTATCTCCCCGTTTCCAGCTGTTTAGTGACATTTGGGATGATGTGTGATGAAAAATTCAAGAATTTAACCAATTCTTCCAAAAAAAGGCATATCTCCCTGTTTCCAGCGCTTTTCTGACACTGGAGCTGATATGTGATGAAAAAGTCAAAATGTTAACCATTGCTTCCAAAAAAGGCATATCTCCCTGTTTCCAGCGCTTTTCTGACACTGGAGCTGATATGTGATGAAAAAGTCAAAATGTTAACCATTGCTTCCAAAAAAGGCTTATCTCCCCGTTTCCAGCTGTTTGGTGACATTTGGGATGATGTGTGATGAAAAATTCAAAATGTTAACCATTGCTTCCAAAAAAGGCTTATCTCCCTGTTTCCAGCACTTTTCTGACACTTGGGCTGATATGTGATGAAAAAGTCAAAATGTTAACCATTGCTTCCAAAAAAGGCTTATGTCCCTGTTTCTTGCGCTTTTCTGACACTTGGGCTGATATGTGATGAAAAAGTCAAAATGTTAACCATTTCTTCCAAAAAAGGCATATCTCCCTGTTTCCAGCGCTTTTCTGACACTGGAGCTGATATGTGATGAAAAAGTCAAAATGTTAACCATTGCTTCCAAAAAAGGCTTATCTCCCCGTTTCCAGCTGTTTAGTGACATTTGGGATGATGTGTGATGAAAAATTCAAGAATTTAACCATTTCTTCCAAAAAAAGGCATATCTCCCTGTTTCCAGCGCTTTTCTGACACTGGAGCTGATATGTGATGAAAAAGTCAAAATGTTAACCATTTCTTCCAAAAAAAAGGCTTATGTCCCTGTTTCCAGCGCTTTTCTGACACTTGGGCTGACATGTGATGAAAAAGTCAGAATGTTAACCGTTGCTTCCAAAAAAGGCTTATCTCCCCCGTTTCCAGCTGTTTAGTGACATTTGGGATGATGTGTGATGAAAAATTCAAGAATTTAACCATTTCTTCCAAAAAAGGCATATCTCCCTGTTTCCAGCGCTTTTCTGACACTGGAGCTGATATGTGATGAAAAAGTCAAAATGTTAACCATTGCTTCCAAAAAAGGCTTATCTCCCCGTTTCCAGCTGTTTGGTGACATTTGGGATGATGTGTGATGAAAAATTCAAAATGTTAACCATTGCTTCCAAAAAAGGCTTATCTCCCTGTTTCCAGCGCTTTTCTGACACTTGGGCTGATATGTGATGAAAAAGTCAAAATGTTAACCAATGCTTCCAAAAAAGGCTTATCTCCCTGTTTCCAGCTGTTTAGTGACATTTGGGATGATGTGTGATGAAAAATTCAAGAATTTAACCATTTCTTCCAAAAAAGGCTTATCTCTCTGTTTCCAGCGCTTTTCTGACACTTGGGCTGACATGTGGTGAAAAAGTCAGACATCTTAATCAATGCTTCCAAAAAAGGCTTATCTCCCCGTTTCCAGCTGTTTAGTGACATTTGGGATGATGTGTGATGAAAAATTCAAGAATTTAACCAATTCTTCCAAAAAAAGGCATATCTCCCTGTTTCCAGCGCTTTTCTGACACTGGAGCTGATATGTGATGAAAAAGTCAAAATGTTAACCATTGCTTCCAAAAAAGGCTTATGTCCCTGTTTCCAGCGCTTTTCTGACACTTGGGCTGATATGTGATGAAAAACTCAAAAAGTTAACCATTGCTTCCAAAAAAGGCTAATCTCCCCGTTTCCAGCTGTTTAGTGACATTTGGGATGATGTGTGATGAAAAATTCAAGAATTTAACCATTTCTTCCAAAAAAAGGCATATCTCCCTGTTTCCAGCGCTTTTCTGACACTGGAGCTGATATGTGATGAAAAAGTCAAAATGTTAACCATTTCTTCCAAAAAAAAGGCTTATGTCCCTGTTTCCAGCGCTTTTCTGACACTTGGGCTGATATGTGATGAAAAAGTCAAAATGTTAACCATTGCATCCAAAAAAGGCTTATCTCCCCGTTTCCAGCTGTTTAGTGACATTTGGGATGATGTGTGATGAAAAATTCAAGAATTTAACCATTTCTTCCAAAAAAGGCATATCTCCCTGTTTCCAGCGCTTTTCTGACACTGGAGCTGATATGTGATGAAAAAGTCAAAATGTTAACCATTGCTTCCAAAAAAGGCTTATCTCCCCGTTTCCAGCTGTTTAGTGACATTTGGGATGATGTGTGATGAAAAATTCAAGAATTTAACCATTTCTTCCAAAAAAAGGCATATCTCCCTGTTTCCAGCGCTTTTCTGACACTGGAGCTGATATGTGATGAAAAAGTCAAAATGTTAACCATTGCTTCCAAAAAAGGCTTATCTCCCCGTTTCCAGCTGTTTGGTGACATTTGGGATGATGTGTGATGAAAAATTCAAAATGTTAACCATTGCTTCCAAAAAAGGCTTATCTCCCTGTTTCCAGCACTTTTCTGACACTTGGGCTGATATGTGATGAAAAAGTCAAAATGTTAACCATTGCTTCCAAAAAAGGCTTATGTCCCTGTTTCTTGCGCTTTTCTGACACTTGGGCTGATATGTGATGAAAAAGTCAAAATGTTAACCATTTCTTCCAAAAAAGGCATATCTCCCTGTTTCCAGCGCTTTTCTGACACTGGAGCTGATATGTGATGAAAAAGTCAAAATGTTAACCATTGCTTCCAAAAAAGGCTTATCTCCCCGTTTCCAGCTGTTTAGTGACATTTGGGATGATGTGTGATGAAAAATTCAAGAATTTAACCATTTCTTCCAAAAAAAGGCATATCTCCCTGTTTCCAGCGCTTTTCTGACACTGGAGCTGATATGTGATGAAAAAGTCAAAATGTTAACCATTTCTTCCAAAAAAGGCTTATGTCCCTGTTTCCAGCGCTTTTCTGACACTTGGGCTGATATGTGATGAAAAAGTCAAAATGTTAACCATTGCTTCCAAAAAAGGCTTATCTCCCCGTTTCCAGCTGTTTAGTGACATTTGGGATGATGTGTGATGAAAAATTCAAGAATTTAACCATTTCTTCCAAAAAAGGCTTATCTCCCTGTTTCCAGCGCTTTTCTGACACTTGGGCTGACAAGTGGTGAAAAAGTAAGACATCTTAATCAATGCTTCCAAAAAAGGCTTATCTCCCCGTTTCCAGCTGTTTAGTGACATTTGGGATGATGTGTGATGAAAAATTCAAGAATTTAACCAATTCTTCCAAAAAAAGGCATATCTCCCTGTTTCCAGCGCTTTTCTGACACTGGAGCTGATATGTGATGAAAAAGTCAAAATGTTAACCATTGCTTCCAAAAAAGGCTTATGTCCCTGTTTCCAGCGCTTTTCTGACACTTGGGCTGATATGTGATGAAAAACTCAAAAAGTTAACCATTGCTTCCAAAAAAGGCTTATCTCCCCGTTTCCAGCTGTTTAGTGACATTTGGGATGATGTGTGATGAAAAATTCAAGAATTTAACCATTTCTTCCAAAAAAAGGCATATCTCCCTGTTTCCAGCGCTTTTCTGACACTGGAGCTGATATGTGATGAAAAAGTCAAAATGTTAACCATTGCTTCCAAAAAAGGCTTATGTCCCTGTTTCCAGCGCTTTTCTGACACTTGGGCTGATATGTGATGAAAAAGTCAAAATGTTAACCATTGCTTCCAAAAAAGGCTTATCTCCCCGTTTCCAGCTGTTTAGTGACATTTGGGATGATGTGTGATGAAAAATTCAAGAATTTAACCATGTCTTCCAAAAAAGGCTTATCTCCCTGTTTCCTGCGCTTTTCTGACACTTGGGCTGACATGTGATGAAAAAGTCAGAATGTTAACCGTTGCTTCCAAGAAAGGCTTATCTCCCCCGTTTCCAGCTGTTTAGTGACATTTGGGATGATGTGTGATGAAAAATTCAAGAATTTAACCATTTCTTCCAAAAAAGGCATATCTCCCTGTTTCCAGCGCTTTTCTGACACTGGAGCTGATATGTGATGAAAAAGTCAAAATGTTAACCATTGCTTCCAAAAAAGGCTTATCTCCCCGTTTCCAGCTGTTTGGTGACATTTGGGATGATGTGTGATGAAAAATTCAAAATGTTAACCATTGCTTCCAAAAAAGGCTTATCTCCCTGTTTCCAGCGCTTTTCTGACACTTGGGCTGATATGTGATGAAAAAGTCAAAATGTTAACCAATGCTTCCAAAAAAGGCTTATCTCCCTGTTTCCAGCTGTTTAGTGACATTTGGGATGATGTGTGGTGAAAAATTCAAGAATTTAACCATTTCTTCCAAAAAAGGCTTATCTCCCTGTTTCCAGCGCTTTTCTGACACTTGGGCTGACATGTGGTGAAAAAGTCAGACATCTTAATCAATGCTTCCAAAAAAGGCTTATCTCCCCGTTTCCAGCTGTTTAGTGACATTTGGGATGATGTGTGATGAAAAATTCAAGAATTTAACCAATTCTTCCAAAAAAAGGCATATCTCCCTGTTTCCAGCGCTTTTCTGACACTGGAGCTGATATGTGATGAAAAAGTCAAAATGTTAACCATTGCTTCCAAAAAAGGCTTATGTCCCTGTTTCCAGCGCTTTTCTGACACTTGGGCTGATATGTGATGAAAAACTCAAAAAGTTAACCATTGCTTCCAAAAAAGGCTTATCTCCCCGTTTCCAGCTGTTTAGTGACATTTGGGATGATGTGTGATGAAAAATTCAAGAATTTAACCATTTCTTCCAAAAAAAGGCATATCTCCCTGTTTCCAGCGCTTTTCTGACACTGGAGCTGATATGTGATGAAAAAGTCAAAATGTTAACCATTTCTTCCAAAAAAAAGGCTTATGTCCCTGTTTCCAGCGCTTTTCTGACACTTGGGCTGATATGTGATGAAAAAGTCAAAATGTTAACCATTGCATCCAAAAAAGGCTTATCTCCCCGTTTCCAGCTGTTTAGTGACATTTGGGATGATGTGTGATGAAAAATTCAAGAATTTAACCATTTCTTCCAAAAAAGGCATATCTCCCTGTTTCCAGCGCTTTTCTGACACTGGAGCTGATATGTGATGAAAAAGTCAAAATGTTAACCATTGCTTCCAAAAAAGGCTTATCTCCCCGTTTCCAGCTGTTTAGTGACATTTGGGATGATGTGTGATGAAAAATTCAAGAATTTAACCATTTCTTCCAAAAAAAGGCATATCTCCCTGTTTCCAGCGCTTTTCTGACACTGGAGCTGATATGTGATGAAAAAGTCAAAATGTTAACCATTGCTTCCAAAAAAGGCTTATCTCCCCGTTTCCAGCTGTTTGGTGACATTTGGGATGATGTGTGATGAAAAATTCAAAATGTTAACCATTGCTTCCAAAAAAGGCTTATCTCCCTGTTTCCAGCACTTTTCTGACACTTGGGCTGATATGTGATGAAAAAGTCAAAATGTTAACCATTGCTTCCAAAAAAGGCTTATGTCCCTGTTTCTTGCGCTTTTCTGACACTTGGGCTGATATGTGATGAAAAAGTCAAAATGTTAACCATTTCTTCCAAAAAAGGCATATCTCCCTGTTTCCAGCGCTTTTCTGACACTGGAGCTGATATGTGATGAAAAAGTCAAAATGTTAACCATTGCTTCCAAAAAAGGCTTATCTCCCCGTTTCCAGCTGTTTAGTGACATTTGGGATGATGTGTGATGAAAAATTCAAGAATTTAACCATTTCTTCCAAAAAAAGGCATATCTCCCTGTTTCCAGCGCTTTTCTGACACTGGAGCTGATATGTGATGAAAAAGTCAAAATGTTAACCATTTCTTCCAAAAAAGGCTTATGTCCCTGTTTCCAGCGCTTTTCTGACACTTGGGCTGATATGTGATGAAAAAGTCAAAATGTTAACCATTGCTTCCAAAAAAGGCTTATCTCCCCGTTTCCAGCTGTTTAGTGACATTTGGGATGATGTGTGATGAAAAATTCAAGAATTTAACCATTTCTTCCAAAAAAAGGCATATCTCCCTGTTTCCAGCGCTTTTCTGACACTGGAGCTGATATGTGATGAAAAAGTCAAAATGTTAACCATTTCTTCCAAAAAAGGCTTATGTCCCTGTTTCCAGCGCTTTTCTGACACTTGGGCTGATATGTGATAAAAAACTCAAAATGTTAACCATTGCTTCCAAAAAAGGCTTATCTCCCCGTTTCCAGCTGTTTAGTGACATTTGGGATGATGTGTGATGAAAAATTCAAGAATTTAACCATTTCTTCCAAAAAAGGCTTATCTCCCTGTTTCCTGCGCTTTTCTGACACTTGGGCTGACATGTGATGAAAAAGTCAGAATGTTAACCATTGCTTCCAAAAAAGGCTTATCTCCCCGTTTCCAGCTGTTTAGTGACATTTGGGATGATGTGTGATGAAAAATTCAAGAATTTAACCATTTCTTCCAAAAAAGGCATATCTCCCTGTTTCCAGCGCTTTTCTGACACTTTAGCTGATATGTGATGAAAAAGTCAAAATGTTAACCATTGCTTCCAAAAAAGGCTTATTTCCCCGTTTCCAGCTGTTTAGTGACATTTGGGATGATGTGTGATGAAAAATTCAAGAATTTAACCATTTCTTCCAAAAAAAGGCATATCTCCCTGTTTCCAGCGCTTTTCTGACACTGGAGCTGATATGTGATGAAAAAGTCAAAATGTTAACCATTTCTTCCAAAAAAGGCTTATGTCCCTGTTTCCAGCGCTTTTCTGACACTTGGGCTGATATGTGATGAAAAAGTCAAAATGTTAACCATTGCTTCCAAAAAAGGCTTATCTCCCCGTTACCAGCTGTTTAGTGACATTTGGGATGATGTGTGATGAAAAATTCAAGAATTTAACCATTTCTTCCAAAAAAGGCATTTCTCCCTGTTTCCAGCGCTTTTCTGACACTGGAGCTGATATGTGATGAAAAAGTCAAAATGTTAACCATTGCTTCCAAAAAAGGCTTATCTCCCCGTTTCCAGCTGTTTAGTGACATTTGGGATGATGTGTGATGAAAAATTCAAGAATTTAACCATTTCTTCCAAAAAAGGCTTATCTCCCTGTTTCCTGCGCTTTTCTGACACTTGGGCTGACATGTGATGAAAAAGTCAGAATGTTAACCATTGCTTCCAAAAAAGGCTTATCTCCCCCGTTTCCAGCTGTTTAGTGACATTTGGGATGATGTGTGATGAAAAATTCAAGAATTTAACCATTTCTTCCAAAAAAGGCATATCTCCCTGTTTCCAGCGCTTTTCTGACACTGGAGCTGATATGTGATGAAAAAGTCAAAATGTTAACCATTGCTTCCAAAAAAGGCTTATGTCCCTGTTTCCAGCGCTTTTCTGACACTTGGGCTGATATGTGATGAAAAAGTCAAAATGTTAACCATTGCTTCCAAAAAAGGCTTATCTCCCCGTTTCCAGCTGTTTAGTGACATTTGGGATGATGTGTGATGAAAAATTCAAGAATTTAACCATGTCTTCCAAAAAAGGCTTATCTCCCTGTTTCCTGCGCTTTTCTGACACTTGGGCTGACATGTGGTGAAAAAGTCAGACATCTTAATCAATGCTTCCAAAAAAGGCTTATCTCCCCGTTTCCAGCTGTTTAGTGACATTTGGAATGATGTGTGATGAAAAATTCAAGAATTTAACCAATTCTTCCAAAAAAAGGCATATCTCCCTGTTTCCAGCGCTTTTCTGACACTGGAGCTGATATGTGATGAAAAAGTCAAAATGTTAACCATTGCTTCCAAAAAAGGCTTATGTCCCTGTTTCCAGCGCTTTTCTGACACTTGGGCTGATATGTGATGAAAAACTCAAAAAGTTAACCATTGCTTCCAAAAAAGGCTTATCTCCCCGTTTCCAGCTGTTTAGTGACATTTGGGATGATGTGTGATGAAAAATTCAAGAATTTAACCATTTCTTCCAAAAAAAGGCATATCTCCCTGTTTCCAGCGCTTTTCTGACACTGGAGCTGATATGTGATGAAAAAGTCAAAATGTTAACCATTTCTTCCAAAAAAAAGGCTTATGTCCCTGTTTCCAGCGCTTTTCTGACACTTGGGCTGATATGTGATGAAAAAGTCAAAATGTTAACCATTGCATCCAAAAAAGGCTTATCTCCCCGTTTCCAGCTGTTTAGTGACATTTGGGATGATGTGTGATGAAAAATTCAAGAATTTAACCATTTCTTCCAAAAAAGGCATATCTCCCTGTTTCCAGCGCTTTTCTGACACTGGAGCTGATATGTGATGAAAAAGTCAAAATGTTAACCATTGCTTCCAAAAAAGGCTTATCTCCCCGTTTCCAGCTGTTTAGTGACATTTGGGATGATGTGTGATGAAAAATTCAAGAATTTAACCATTTCTTCCAAAAAAAGGCATATCTCCCTGTTTCCAGCGCTTTTCTGACACTGGAGCTGATATGTGATGAAAAAGTCAAAATGTTAACCATTGCTTCCAAAAAAGGCTTATCTCCCCGTTTCCAGCTGTTTGGTGACATTTGGGATGATGTGTGATGAAAAATTCAAAATGTTAACCATTGCTTCCAAAAAAGGCTTATCTCCCTGTTTCCAGCACTTTTCTGACACTTGGGCTGATATGTGATGAAAAAGTCAAAATGTTAACCATTGCTTCCAAAAAAGGCTTATGTCCCTGTTTCTTGCGCTTTTCTGACACTTGGGCTGATATGTGATGAAAAAGTCAAAATGTTAACCATTTCTTCCAAAAAAGGCATATCTCCCTGTTTCCAGCGCTTTTCTGACACTGGAGCTGATATGTGATGAAAAAGTCAAAATGTTAACCATTGCTTCCAAAAAAGGCTTATCTCCCCGTTTCCAGCTGTTTAGTGACATTTGGGATGATGTGTGATGAAAAATTCAAGAATTTAACCATTTCTTCCAAAAAAAGGCATATCTCCCTGTTTCCAGCGCTTTTCTGACACTGGAGCTGATATGTGATGAAAAAGTCAAAATGTTAACCATTTCTTCCAAAAAAGGCTTATGTCCCTGTTTCCAGCGCTTTTCTGACACTTGGGCTGATATGTGATGAAAAAGTCAAAATGTTAACCATTGCTTCCAAAAAAGGCTTATCTCCCCGTTTCCAGCTGTTTAGTGACATTTGGGATGATGTGTGATGAAAAATTCAAGAATTTAACCATTTCTTCCAAAAAAGGCTTATCTCCCTGTTTCCAGCGCTTTTCTGACACTTGGGCTGACAAGTGGTGAAAAAGTAAGACATCTTAATCAATGCTTCCAAAAAAGGCTTATCTCCCCGTTTCCAGCTGTTTAGTGACATTTGGGATGATGTGTGATGAAAAATTCAAGAATTTAACCAATTCTTCCAAAAAAAGGCATATCTCCCTGTTTCCAGCGCTTTTCTGACACTGGAGCTGATATGTGATGAAAAAGTCAAAATGTTAACCATTGCTTCCAAAAAAGGCTTATGTCCCTGTTTCCAGCGCTTTTCTGACACTTGGGCTGATATGTGATGAAAAACTCAAAAAGTTAACCATTGCTTCCAAAAAAGGCTTATCTCCCCGTTTCCAGCTGTTTAGTGACATTTGGGATGATGTGTGATGAAAAATTCAAGAATTTAACCATTTCTTCCAAAAAAAGGCATATCTCCCTGTTTCCAGCGCTTTTCTGACACTGGAGCTGATATGTGATGAAAAAGTCAAAATGTTAACCATTGCTTCCAAAAAAGGCTTATGTCCCTGTTTCCAGCGCTTTTCTGACACTTGGGCTGATATGTGATGAAAAAGTCAAAATGTTAACCATTGCTTCCAAAAAAGGCTTATCTCCCCGTTTCCAGCTGTTTAGTGACATTTGGGATGATGTGTGATGAAAAATTCAAGAATTTAACCATGTCTTCCAAAAAAGGCTTATCTCCCTGTTTCCTGCGCTTTTCTGACACTTGGGCTGACATGTGATGAAAAAGTCAGAATGTTAACCGTTGCTTCCAAGAAAGGCTTATCTCCCCCGTTTCCAGCTGTTTAGTGACATTTGGGATGATGTGTGATGAAAAATTCAAGAATTTAACCATTTCTTCCAAAAAAGGCATATCTCCCTGTTTCCAGCGCTTTTCTGACACTGGAGCTGATATGTGATGAAAAAGTCAAAATGTTAACCATTGCTTCCAAAAAAGGCTTATCTCCCCGTTTCCAGCTGTTTGGTGACATTTGGGATGATGTGTGATGAAAAATTCAAAATGTTAACCATTGCTTCCAAAAAAGGCTTATCTCCCTGTTTCCAGCGCTTTTCTGACACTTGGGCTGATATGTGATGAAAAAGTCAAAATGTTAACCAATGCTTCCAAAAAAGGCTTATCTCCCTGTTTCCAGCTGTTTAGTGACATTTGGGATGATGTGTGGTGAAAAATTCAAGAATTTAACCATTTCTTCCAAAAAAGGCTTATCTCCCTGTTTCCAGCGCTTTTCTGACACTTGGGCTGACATGTGGTGAAAAAGTCAGACATCTTAATCAATGCTTCCAAAAAAGGCTTATCTCCCCGTTTCCAGCTGTTTAGTGACATTTGGGATGATGTGTGATGAAAAATTCAAGAATTTAACCAATTCTTCCAAAAAAAGGCATATCTCCCTGTTTCCAGCGCTTTTCTGACACTGGAGCTGATATGTGATGAAAAAGTCAAAATGTTAACCATTGCTTCCAAAAAAGGCTTATGTCCCTGTTTCCAGCGCTTTTCTGACACTTGGGCTGATATGTGATGAAAAACTCAAAAAGTTAACCATTGCTTCCAAAAAAGGCTTATCTCCCCGTTTCCAGCTGTTTAGTGACATTTGGGATGATGTGTGATGAAAAATTCAAGAATTTAACCATTTCTTCCAAAAAAAGGCATATCTCCCTGTTTCCAGCGCTTTTCTGACACTGGAGCTGATATGTGATGAAAAAGTCAAAATGTTAACCATTTCTTCCAAAAAAAAGGCTTATGTCCCTGTTTCCAGCGCTTTTCTGACACTTGGGCTGATATGTGATGAAAAAGTCAAAATGTTAACCATTGCATCCAAAAAAGGCTTATCTCCCCGTTTCCAGCTGTTTAGTGACATTTGGGATGATGTGTGATGAAAAATTCAAGAATTTAACCATTTCTTCCAAAAAAGGCATATCTCCCTGTTTCCAGCGCTTTTCTGACACTGGAGCTGATATGTGATGAAAAAGTCAAAATGTTAACCATTGCTTCCAAAAAAGGCTTATCTCCCCGTTTCCAGCTGTTTAGTGACATTTGGGATGATGTGTGATGAAAAATTCAAGAATTTAACCATTTCTTCCAAAAAAAGGCATATCTCCCTGTTTCCAGCGCTTTTCTGACACTGGAGCTGATATGTGATGAAAAAGTCAAAATGTTAACCATTGCTTCCAAAAAAGGCTTATCTCCCCGTTTCCAGCTGTTTGGTGACATTTGGGATGATGTGTGATGAAAAATTCAAAATGTTAACCATTGCTTCCAAAAAAGGCTTATCTCCCTGTTTCCAGCACTTTTCTGACACTTGGGCTGATATGTGATGAAAAAGTCAAAATGTTAACCATTGCTTCCAAAAAAGGCTTATGTCCCTGTTTCTTGCGCTTTTCTGACACTTGGGCTGATATGTGATGAAAAAGTCAAAATGTTAACCATTTCTTCCAAAAAAGGCATATCTCCCTGTTTCCAGCGCTTTTCTGACACTGGAGCTGATATGTGATGAAAAAGTCAAAATGTTAACCATTGCTTCCAAAAAAGGCTTATCTCCCCGTTTCCAGCTGTTTAGTGACATTTGGGATGATGTGTGATGAAAAATTCAAGAATTTAACCATTTCTTCCAAAAAAAGGCATATCTCCCTGTTTCCAGCGCTTTTCTGACACTGGAGCTGATATGTGATGAAAAAGTCAAAATGTTAACCATTTCTTCCAAAAAAGGCTTATGTCCCTGTTTCCAGCGCTTTTCTGACACTTGGGCTGATATGTGATGAAAAAGTCAAAATGTTAACCATTGCTTCCAAAAAAGGCTTATCTCCCCGTTTCCAGCTGTTTAGTGACATTTGGGATGATGTGTGATGAAAAATTCAAGAATTTAACCATTTCTTCCAAAAAAAGGCATATCTCCCTGTTTCCAGCGCTTTTCTGACACTGGAGCTGATATGTGATGAAAAAGTCAAAATGTTAACCATTTCTTCCAAAAAAGGCTTATGTCCCTGTTTCCAGCGCTTTTCTGACACTTGGGCTGATATGTGATAAAAAACTCAAAATGTTAACCATTGCTTCCAAAAAAGGCTTATCTCCCCGTTTCCAGCTGTTTAGTGACATTTGGGATGATGTGTGATGAAAAATTCAAGAATTTAACCATTTCTTCCAAAAAAGGCTTATCTCCCTGTTTCCTGCGCTTTTCTGACACTTGGGCTGACATGTGATGAAAAAGTCAGAATGTTAACCATTGCTTCCAAAAAAGGCTTATCTCCCCGTTTCCAGCTGTTTAGTGACATTTGGGATGATGTGTGATGAAAAATTCAAGAATTTAACCATTTCTTCCAAAAAAGGCATATCTCCCTGTTTCCAGCGCTTTTCTGACACTTTAGCTGATATGTGATGAAAAAGTCAAAATGTTAACCATTGCTTCCAAAAAAGGCTTATTTCCCCGTTTCCAGCTGTTTAGTGACATTTGGGATGATGTGTGATGAAAAATTCAAGAATTTAACCATTTCTTCCAAAAAAAGGCATATCTCCCTGTTTCCAGCGCTTTTCTGACACTGGAGCTGATATGTGATGAAAAAGTCAAAATGTTAACCATTTCTTCCAAAAAAGGCTTATGTCCCTGTTTCCAGCGCTTTTCTGACACTTGGGCTGATATGTGATGAAAAAGTCAAAATGTTAACCATTGCTTCCAAAAAAGGCTTATCTCCCCGTTACCAGCTGTTTAGTGACATTTGGGATGATGTGTGATGAAAAATTCAAGAATTTAACCATTTCTTCCAAAAAAGGCATTTCTCCCTGTTTCCAGCGCTTTTCTGACACTGGAGCTGATATGTGATGAAAAAGTCAAAATGTTAACCATTGCTTCCAAAAAAGGCTTATCTCCCCGTTTCCAGCTGTTTAGTGACATTTGGGATGATGTGTGATGAAAAATTCAAGAATTTAACCATTTCTTCCAAAAAAGGCTTATCTCCCTGTTTCCTGCGCTTTTCTGACACTTGGGCTGACATGTGATGAAAAAGTCAGAATGTTAACCATTGCTTCCAAAAAAGGCTTATCTCCCCCGTTTCCAGCTGTTTAGTGACATTTGGGATGATGTGTGATGAAAAATTCAAGAATTTAACCATTTCTTCCAAAAAAGGCATATCTCCCTGTTTCCAGCGCTTTTCTGACACTGGAGCTGATATGTGATGAAAAAGTCAAAATGTTAACCATTGCTTCCAAAAAAGGCTTATGTCCCTGTTTCCAGCGCTTTTCTGACACTTGGGCTGATATGTGATGAAAAAGTCAAAATGTTAACCATTGCTTCCAAAAAAGGCTTATCTCCCCGTTTCCAGCTGTTTAGTGACATTTGGGATGATGTGTGATGAAAAATTCAAGAATTTAACCATGTCTTCCAAAAAAGGCTTATCTCCCTGTTTCCTGCGCTTTTCTGACACTTGGGCTGACATGTGGTGAAAAAGTCAGACATCTTAATCAATGCTTCCAAAAAAGGCTTATCTCCCCGTTTCCAGCTGTTTAGTGACATTTGGAATGATGTGTGATGAAAAATTCAAGAATTTAACCAATTCTTCCAAAAAAAGGCATATCTCCCTGTTTCCAGCGCTTTTCTGACACTGGAGCTGATATGTGATGAAAAAGTCAAAATGTTAACCATTGCTTCCAAAAAAGGCTTATGTCCCTGTTTCCAGCGCTTTTCTGACACTTGGGCTGATATGTGATGAAAAACTCAAAAAGTTAACCATTGCTTCCAAAAAAGGCTTATCTCCCCGTTTCCAGCTGTTTAGTGACATTTGGGATGATGTGTGATGAAAAATTCAAGAATTTAACCATTTCTTCCAAAAAAAGGCATATCTCCCTGTTTCCAGCGCTTTTCTGACACTGGAGCTGATATGTGATGAAAAAGTCAAAATGTTAACCATTTCTTCCAAAAAAAAAGGCTTATGTCCCTGTTTCCAGCGCTTTTCTGACACTTGGGCTGATATGTGATGAAAAAGTCAAAATGTTAACCATTGCATCCAAAAAAGGCTTATCTCCCCGTTTCCAGCTGTTTAGTGACATTTGGGATGATGTGTGATGAAAAATTCAAGAATTTAACCATTTCTTCCAAAAAAGGCATATCTCCCTGTTTCCAGCGCTTTTCTGACACTGGAGCTGATATGTGATGAAAAAGTCAAAATGTTAACCATTGCTTCCAAAAAAGGCTTATCTCCCCGTTTCCAGCTGTTTAGTGACATTTGGGATGATGTGTGATGAAAAATTCAAGAATTTAACCATTTCTTCCAAAAAAAGGCATATCTCCCTGTTTCCAGCGCTTTTCTGACACTGGAGCTGATATGTGATGAAAAAGTCAAAATGTTAACCATTGCTTCCAAAAAAGGCTTATCTCCCCGTTTCCAGCTGTTTGGTGACATTTGGGATGATGTGTGATGAAAAATTCAAAATGTTAACCATTGCTTCCAAAAAAGGCTTATCTCCCTGTTTCCAGCACTTTTCTGACACTTGGGCTGATATGTGATGAAAAAGTCAAAATGTTAACCATTGCTTCCAAAAAAGGCTTATGTCCCTGTTTCTTGCGCTTTTCTGACACTTGGGCTGATATGTGATGAAAAAGTCAAAATGTTAACCATTTCTTCCAAAAAAGGCATATCTCCCTGTTTCCAGCGCTTTTCTGACACTGGAGCTGATATGTGATGAAAAAGTCAAAATGTTAACCATTGCTTCCAAAAAAGGCTTATCTCCCCGTTTCCAGCTGTTTAGTGACATTTGGGATGATGTGTGATGAAAAATTCAAGAATTTAACCATTTCTTCCAAAAAAAGGCATATCTCCCTGTTTCCAGCGCTTTTCTGACACTGGAGCTGATATGTGATGAAAAAGTCAAAATGTTAACCATTTCTTCCAAAAAAGGCTTATGTCCCTGTTTCCAGCGCTTTTCTGACACTTGGGCTGATATGTGATGAAAAAGTCAAAATGTTAACCATTGCTTCCAAAAAAGGCTTATCTCCCCGTTTCCAGCTGTTTAGTGACATTTGGGATGATGTGTGATGAAAAATTCAAGAATTTAACCATTTCTTCCAAAAAAAGGCATATCTCCCTGTTTCCAGCGCTTTTCTGACACTGGAGCTGATATGTGATGAAAAAGTCAAAATGTTAACCATTTCTTCCAAAAAAGGCTTATGTCCCTGTTTCCAGCGCTTTTCTGACACTTGGGCTGATATGTGATGAAAAACTCAAAATGTTAACCATTGCTTCCAAAAAAGGCTTATCTCCCCGTTTCCAGCTGTTTAGTGACATTTGGGATGATGTGTGATGAAAAATTCAAGAATTTAACCATTTCTTCCAAAAAAGGCTTATCTCCCTGTTTCCTGCGCTTTTCTGACACTTGGGCTGACATGTGATGAAAAAGTCAGAATGTTAACCATTGCTTCCAAAAAAGGCTTATCTCCCCGTTTCCAGCTGTTTAGTGACATTTGGGATGATGTGTGATGAAAAATTCAAGAATTTAACCATTTCTTCCAAAAAAGGCATATCTCCCTGTTTCCAGCGCTTTTCTGACACTGTAGCTGATATGTGATGAAAAAGTCAAAATGTTAACCATTGCATCCAAAAAAGGCTTATTTCCCCGTTTCCAGCTGTTTAGTGACATTTGGGATGATGTGTGATGAAAAATTCAAGAATTTAACCATTTCTTCCAAAAAAAGGCATATCTCCCTGTTTCCAGCGCTTTTCTGACACTGGAGCTGATATGTGATGAAAAAGTCAAAATGTTAACCATTTCTTCCAAAAAAGGCTTATGTCCCTGTTTCCAGCGCTTTTCTGACACTTGGGCTGATATGTGATGAAAAAGTCAAAATGTTAACCATTGCTTCCAAAAAAGGCTTATCTCCCCGTTACCAGCTGTTTAGTGACATTTGGGATGATGTGTGATGAAAAATTCAAGAATTTAACCATTTCTTCCAAAAAAGGCATTTCTCCCTGTTTCCAGCGCTTTTCTGACACTGGAGCTGATATGTGATGAAAAAGTCAAAATGTTAACCATTGCTTCCAAAAAAGGCTTATCTCCCCGTTTCCAGCTGTTTAGTGACATTTGGGATGATGTGTGATGAAAAATTCAAGAATTTAACCATTTCTTCCAAAAAAGGCATATCTCCCTGTTTCCAGCGCATATCTGACACTGGAGCTGATATGTGATGAAAAAGTCAAAATGTTAACCATTTCTTCCAAAAAAGGCTTATGTCCCTGTTTCCAGCGCTTTTCTGACACTGGAGCTGATATGTGATGAAAAAGTCAAAATGTTAACCATTGCTTCCAAAAAAGGCTTATCTCCCCGTTTCCAGCTGTTTAGTGACATTTGGGATGATGTGTGATGAAAAATTCAAGAATTTAACCATTTCTTCCAAAAAAAGGCATATCTCCCTGTTTCCAGCGCTTTTCTGACACTGGAGCTGATATGTGATGAAAAAGTCAAAATGTTAACCATTTCTTCCAAAAAAGGCTTATGTCCCTGTTTCCAGCGCTTTTCTGACACTTGGGCTGATATGTGATGAAAAAGTCAAAATGTTAACCATTGCTTCCAAAAAAGGTTTATCTCCCCGTTTCCAGCTGTTTAGTGACATTTGGGATGATGTGTGATGAAAAATTCAAGAATTTAACCATTTCTTCCAAAAAAGGCATATCTCCCTGTTTCCAGCGCTTTTCTGACACTGGAGCTGATATGTGATGAAAAAGTCAAAATGTTAACCATTGCTTCCAAAAAAGGCTTATCTCCCCGTTTCCAGCTGTTTAGTGACATTTGGGATGATGTGTGATGAAAAATTCAAAATGTTAACCATTGCTTCCAAAAAAGGCTTATCTCCCTGTTTCCAGCGCTTTTCTGACACTTGGGCTGATATGTGATGAAAAAGTCAAAATGTTAACCATTGCTTCCAAAAAAGGCTTATCTCCCCGTTACCAGCTGTTTAGTGACATTTGGGATGATGTGTGATGAAAAATTCAAGAATTTAACCATTTCTTCCAAAAAAGGCATATCTCCCTGTTTCCAGCGCTTTTCTGACACTGGAGCTGATATGTGATGAAAAAGTCAAAATGTTAACCATTGCTTCCAAAAAAGGCTTATCTCCCCGTTTCCAGCTGTTTAGTGACATTTGGGATGATGTGTGATGAAAAATTCAAGAATTTAACCATTTCTTCCAAAAAAAGGCATATCTCCCTGTTTCCAGCGCTTATCTGACACTGGAGCTGATATGTGATGAAAAAGTCAAAATGTTAACCATTTCTTCCAAAAAAGGCTTATGTCCCTGTTTCCAGCGCTTTTCTGACACTGGAGCTGATATGTGATGAAAAATTCAAAATGTTAACCATTGCTTCCAAAAAAGGCTTATCTCCCCGTGTCCAGCTGTTTAGTGACATTTGGGATGATGTGTGATGAAAAATTCAAGAATTTAACCATTTCTTCCAAAAAAATGCATATCTTGCTGTTTCCAGCGCTTTTCTGACACTGGAGCTGATATGTGATGAAAAAGTCAAAATGTTAACCATTTCTTCCAAAAAAGGCTTATGTCCCTGTTTCCAGCGCTTTTCTGACACTTGGGCTGATATGTGATGAAAAAGTCAAAATGTTAACCATTGCTTCCAAAAAAGGCTTATCTCCCCGTTTCCAGCTGTTTAGTGACATTTGGGATGATGTGTGATGAAAAATTCAAGAATTTAACCATTTCTTCCAAAAAAGGCTTATCTCCCTGTTTCCTGCGCTTTTCTGACACTTGGGCTGACATGTGATGAAAAAGTCAGAATGTTAACCATTGCTTCCAAAAAAGGCTTATCTCCCCCGTTTCCAGCTGTTAAGTGACATTTGGGATGATGTGTGATGAAAATTCAAGAATTTAACCATTTCTTCCAAAAAAGGCATATCTCCCTGTTTCCAGCGCTTTTCTGACACTGGAGCTGATATGTGATGAAAAAGTCAAAATGTTAACCATTGCTTCCAAAAAAGGCTTATCTCCCCGTTTCCAGCTGTTTAGTGACATTTGGGATGATGTGTGATGAAAAATTCAAGAATTTAACCATTTCTTCCAAAAAAGGCTTATCTCCCTGTTTCCAGCGCTTTTCTGACACTGGAGCTGATATGTGATGAAAAAGTCAAAATGTTAACCATTGCTTCCAAAAAAGGCTTATCTCCCCTTTTCCAGCTGTTTAGTGACATTTGGGATGATGTGTGATGAAAAATTCAAGAATTTAACCATTTCTTCCAAAAAAGGCTTATCTCCCTGTTTCCAGCGCTTTTCTGACACTTGGGCTGACATGTGATGAAAAAGTCAGAAATCTTAATCAATGCTTCCAAAAAAGGCTTATCTCCCGTTTCCAGCTGTTTAGTGACATTTGGGATGATGTGTGATGAAAAATTCAAGAATTTAACCATTTCTTCCAAAAAAGGCTTATCTCCCTGTTTCCAGCGCTTTTCTGACACTTGGGCTGACATGTGATGAAAAAGTCAGAAATCTTAATCAATGCTTCCAAAAAAGGCTTATCTCCCCGTTTCCAGCTGTTTAGTGACATTTGGGATGATGTGTGATGAAAAATTCAAGAATTTAACCATTTCTTCCAAAAAAAGGCATATCTCCCTGTTTCCAGCGCTTTTCTGACACTGTAGCTGATATGTGATGAAAAAGTCAAAATGTTAACCATTGCTTCCAAAAAAGGCTTATCTCCCCGTTTCCAGCTGTTTAGTGACATTTGGGATGATGTGTGATGAAAAATTCAAGAATTTAACCATTTCTTCCAAAAAAAGGCATATCTCCCTGTTTCTAGAGCTTTTCTGATACTGGAGCTGATATGTGATGAAAAAGTCAAAATGTTAACCATTGCTTCCAAAAAAGGCTTATCTCCCCGTTTCCAGCTGTTTAGTGACATTTGGGATGATGTGTGATGAAAAATTCAAGAATTTAACCATTTCTTCCAAAAAGGCTTATCTCCCTGTTTCCAGCGCTTTTCTGACACTTGGGCTGACATGTGGTGAAAAAGTCAGACATCTTAATCAATGCTTCCAAAAAAGGCTTATCTCCCCGTTTCCAGCTGTTTAGTGACATTTGGGATGATGTGTGATGAAAAATTCAAGAATTTAACCATTTCTTCCAAAAAAAGGCATATCTCCCTGTTTCCAGCGCTTTTCTCACACTGGAGCTGATATGTGATGAAAAAGTCAAAATGTTAACCATTTCTTCCAAAAAAGGCTTATGTCCCTGTTTCTTGCGCTTTTCTGACACTTGGGCTGAAATGTGATGAAAAAGTCAAAATGTTAACCATTGCTTCCAAAAAAGGCATATCTCCCTGTTTCCAGCGCTTTTCTGACACTGGAGCTGATATGTGATGAAAAAGTCAGAATGTTAACCATTGCTTCCAAAAAAGGCTTATCTCCCCGTTTCGAGCTGTTTAGTGACATTTGGGATGATGTGTGATGAAAAATTCAAGAATTTAACCATTTCTTCCAAAAAAGGCTTATCTCCCTGTTTCCAGCGCTTTTCTGACACTGGAGCTGATATGTGATGAAAAAGTCAAAATGTTAACCATTGCTTCCAAAAAAGGCTTATCTCCCCTTTTCCAGCTGTTTAGTGACATTTGGGATGATGTGTGATGAAAAATTCAAGAATTTAACCATTTCTTCCAAAAAAGGCTTATCTCCCTGTTTCCAGCGCTTTTCTGACACTTGGGCTGACATGTGATGAAAAAGTCAGAAATCTTAATCAATGCTTCCAAAAAAGGCTTATCTCCCCGTTTCCAGCTGTTTAGTGACATTTGGGATGATGTGTGATGAAAAATTCAAGAATTTAACCATTTCTTCCAAAAAAGGCTTATCTCCCTGTTTCCAGCGCTTTTCTGACACTTGGGCTGACATGTGATGAAAAAGTCAGAAATCTTAATCAATGCTTCCAAAAAAGGCTTATCTCCCCGTTTCCAGCTGTTTAGTGACATTTGGGATGATGTGTGATGAAAAATTCAAGAATTTAACCATTTCTTCCAAAAAAAGGCATATCTCCCTGTTTCTAGAGCTTTTCTGATACTGGAGCTGATATGTGATGAAAAAGTCAAAATGTTAACCATTGCTTCCAAAAAAGGCTTATCTCCCCGTTTCCAGCTGTTTAGTGACATTTGGGATGATGTGTGATGAAAAATTCAAGAATTTAACCATTTCTTCCAAAAAGGCTTATCTCCCTGTTTCCAGCGCTTTTCTGACACTTGGGCTGACATGTGATGAAAAAGTCAGAAATCTTAATCAATGCTTCCAAAAAAGGCTTATCTCCCCGTTTCCAGCTGTTTAGTGACATTTGGGATGATGTGTGATGAAAAATTCAAGAATTTAACCATTTCTTCCAAAAAAAGGCATATCTCCCTGTTTCCGGCGCTTTTCTGACACTGGAGCTGATATGTGATGAAAAAGTCAAAATGTTAACCATTGCTTCCAAAAAAGGCTTATCTCCCCGTTTCCAGCTGTTTAGTGACATTTGGGATGACGTGTGATGAAAAATTCAAGAATTTAACAATTTCTTCCAAAAAAAGGCATATCTCCCTGTTTCCAGCGCTTTTCTGACACTAGAGCTGATATGTGATGAAAAAGTCAAAATGTTAACCATTGCTTCCAAAAAAGGCTTATCTCCCCGTTTCCAGCTGTTTAGTGACATTTGGGATGATGTGTGATGAAAAATTCAAGAATTTAACCATTTCTTCCAAAAAAAGGCATATCTCCCTGTTTCCAGCGCTTTTCTGACACTGGAGCTGATATGTGATGAAAAAGTCAAAATGTTAACCATTTCTTCCAAAAAAGGCTTATGTCCCTGTTTCCAGCGCTTTTCTGACACTTGGGCTGATATGTGATGAAAAAGTCAAAATGTTAACCATTGCTTCCAAAAAAGGCTTATCTCCCCGTTTCCTGCTGTTTAGTGACATTTGGGATGATGTGTGATGAAAAATTCAAGAATTTAACAATTTCTTCCAAAAAAGGCTTATCTCCCTGTTTCCAGCGCTTTTCTGACACTGTAGCTGATATGTGATGAAAAAGTCAAAATGTTAACCATTGCTTCCAAAAAAGGCTTATCTCCCCGTTTCCAGCTGTTTAGTGACATTTGGGATGATGTGTGATGAAAAATTCAAGAATTTAACCATTTCTTCCAAAAAAAGGCATATCTCCCTGTTTCCAGCGCTTTTCTGACACTGGAGCTGATATGTGATGAAAAAGTCAAAATGTTAACCATTTCTTCCAAAAAAGGCTTATGTCCCTGTTTCCAGCGCTTTTCTGACACTTGGGCTGACATGTGGTGAAAAAGTCAGACATCTTAATCAATGCTTCCAAAAAAGGCTTATCTCCCCGTTTCCAGCTGTTTAGTGACATTTGGGATGATGTGTGATGAAAAATTCAAGAATTTAACCATTTCTTCCAAAAAAAGGCATATCTCCCTGTTTCTAGCGCTTTTCTGACACTGGAGCTGATATGTGATGAAAAAGTCAAAATGTTAACCATTTCTTCCAACAAAGGCTTATGTCCCTGTTTCTTGCGCTTTTCTGACACTTGGGCTGATATGTGATGAAAAAGTCAAAATGTTAACAATTGCTTCCAAAAAAGGCATATCTCCCTGTTTCCAGCGCTTTTCTGACACTGGAGCTGATATGTGATGAAAAAGTCAAAATGTTAACCATTGCTTCCAAAAAAGGCTTATCTCCCCGTTTCCAGCTGTTTAGTGACATTTGGGATGATTTGTGATGAAAAATTCAAGAATTTAACCATTTCTTCCAAAAAAAGGCATATCTCCCTGTTTCCAGCGCTTTTCTGACACTGGAGCTGATATGTGATGAAAAAGTCAAAATGTTAACCATTGCTTCCAAAAAAGGCTTATCTCCCCGTTTCCAGCTGTTTAGTGACATTTGGGATGATGTGTGATGAAAAATTCAAGAATTTAACCATTTCTTCCAAAAAAGGCTTATCTCCCTGTTTCCTGCGCTTTTCTGACACTTGGGCTGACATGTGATGAAAAAGTCAGAATGTTAACCATTGCTTCCAAAAAAGGCTTATCTCCCCGTTTCGAGCTGTTTAGTGACATTTGGGATGATGTGTGACTAAAAATTCAAGAATTTAACCATTTCTTCCAAAAAAGGCTTATCTCCCTGTTTCCAGCGCTTTTCTGACACTGGAGCTGATATGTGATGAAAAAGTCAAAATGTTAACCATTGCTTCCAAAAAAGGCTTATCTCCCCGTTTCCAGCTGTTTAGTGACATTTGGGATGATGTGTGATGAAAAATTCAAGAATTTAACCATATCTTCCAAAAAAGGCTTATCTCCCTGTTTCCAGCGCTTTTCTGACACTTGGGCTGACATGTGATGAAAAAGTCAGAAATCTTAATCAATGCTTCCAAAAAAGGCTTATCTCCCCGTTTCCAGCTGTTTAGTGACATTTGGGATGATGTGTGATGAAAAATTCAAGAATTTAACCATTTCTTCCAAAAAAGGCTTATCTCCCTGTTTCCAGCGCTTTTCTGACACTTGGGCTGACATGTGATGAAAAAGTCAGAAATCTTAATCAATGCTTCCAAAAAAGGCTTATCTCCCCGTTTCCAGCTGTTTAGTGACATTTGGGATGATGTGTGATGAAAAATTCAAGAATTTAACCATTTCTTCCAAAAAAGGCTTATCTCCCTGTTTCCTGCGCTTTTCTGACACTTGGGCTGACATGTGATGAAAAAGTCAGAATGTTAACCATTGCTTCCAAAAAAGGCTTATCTCCCCGTTTCGAGCTGTTTAGTGACATTTGGGATGATGTGTGACTAAAAATTCAAGAATTTAACCATTTCTTCCAAAAAAGGCTTATCTCCCTGTTTCCAGCGCTTTTCTGACACTGGAGCTGATATGTGATGAAAAAGTCAAAATGTTAACCATTGCTTCCAAAAAAGGCTTATCTCCCCGTTCCCAGCTGTTTAGTGACATTTGGGATGATGTGTGATGAAAAATTCAAGAATTTAACCATTTCTTCCAAAAAAAGGCATATCTCCCTGTTTCTAGAGCTTTTCTGATACTGGAGCTGATATGTGATGAAAAAGTCAAAATGTTAACCATTGCTTCCAAAAAAGGCTTATCTCCCCGTTTCCAGCTGTTTAGTGACATTTGGGATGATGTGTGATGAAAAATTCAAGAATTTAACCATTTCTTCCAAAAAGGCTTATCTCCCTGTTTCCAGCGCTTTTCTGACACTTGGGCTGACATGTGATGAAAAAGTCAGAAATCTTAATCAATGCTTCCAAAAAAGGCTTATCTCCCCGTTTCCAGCTGTTTAGTGACATTTGGGATGATGTGTGATGAAAAATTCAAGAATTTAACCATTTCTTCCAAAAAAAGGCATATCTCCCTGTTTCCGGCGCTTTTCTGACACTGGAGCTGATATGTGATGAAAAAGTCAAAATGTTAACCATTGCTTCCAAAAAAGGCTTATCTCCCCGTTTCCAGCTGTTTAGTGACATTTGGGATGACGTGTGATGAAAAATTCAAGAATTTAACAATTTCTTCCAAAAAAAGGCATATCTCCCTGTTTCCAGCGCTTTTCTGACACTAGAGCTGATATGTGATGAAAAAGTCAAAATGTTAACCATTGCTTCCAAAAAAGGCTTATCTCCCCGTTTCCAGCTGTTTAGTGACATTTGGGATGATGTGTGATGAAAAATTCAAGAATTTAACCATTTCTTCCAAAAAAAGGCATATCTCCCTGTTTCCAGCGCTTTTCTGACACTGGAGCTGATATGTGATGAAAAAGTCAAAATGTTAACCATTTCTTCCAAAAAAGGCTTATGTCCCTGTTTCCAGCGCTTTTCTGACACTTGGGCTGATATGTGATGAAAAAGTCAAAATGTTAACCATTGCTTCCAAAAAAGGCTTATCTCCCCGTTTCCTGCTGTTTAGTGACATTTGGGATGATGTGTGATGAAAAATTCAAGAATTTAACAATTTCTTCCAAAAAAGGCTTATCTCCCTGTTTCCAGCGCTTTTCTGACACTGTAGCTGATATGTGATGAAAAAGTCAAAATGTTAACCATTGCTTCCAAAAAAGGCTTATCTCCCCGTTTCCAGCTGTTTAGTGACATTTGGGATGATGTGTGATGAAAAATTCAAGAATTTAACCATTTCTTCCAAAAAAAGGCATATCTCCCTGTTTCCAGCGCTTTTCTGACACTGGAGCTGATATGTGATGAAAAAGTCAAAATGTTAACCATTTCTTCCAAAAAAGGCTTATGTCCCTGTTTCCAGCGCTTTTCTGACACTTGGGCTGACATGTGGTGAAAAAGTCAGACATCTTAATCAATGCTTCCAAAAAAGGCTTATCTCCCCGTTTCCAGCTGTTTAGTGACATTTGGGATGATGTGTGATGAAAAATTCAAGAATTTAACCATTTCTTCCAAAAAAAGGCATATCTCCCTGTTTCCAGCGCTTTTCTGACACTGGAGCTGATATGTGATGAAAAAGTCAAAATGTTAACCATTTCTTCCAACAAAGGCTTATGTCCCTGTTTCTTGCGCTTTTCTGACACTTGGGCTGATATGTGATGAAAAAGTCAAAATGTTAACAATTGCTTCCAAAAAAGGCATATCTCCCTGTTTCCAGCGCTTTTCTGACACTGGAGCTGATATGTGATGAAAAAGTCAAAATGTTAACCATTGCTTCCAAAAAAGGCTTATCTCCCCGTTTCCAGCTGTTTAGTGACATTTGGGATGATTTGTGATGAAAAATTCAAGAATTTAACCATTTCTTCCAAAAAAAGGCATATCTCCCTGTTTCCAGCGCTTTTCTGACACTGGAGCTGATATGTGATGAAAAAGTCAAAATGTTAACCATTGCTTCCAAAAAAGGCTTATCTCCCCGTTTCCAGCTGTTTAGTGACATTTGGGATGATGTGTGATGAAAAATTCAAGAATTTAACCATTTCTTCCAAAAAAGGCTTATCTCCCTGTTTCCTGCGCTTTTCTGACACTTGGGCTGACATGTGATGAAAAAGTCAGAATGTTAACCATTGCTTCCAAAAAAGGCTTATCTCCCCGTTTCGAGCTGTTTAGTGACATTTGGGATGATGTGTGACTAAAAATTCAAGAATTTAACCATTTCTTCCAAAAAAGGCTTATCTCCCTGTTTCCAGCGCTTTTCTGACACTGGAGCTGATATGTGATGAAAAAGTCAAAATGTTAACCATTGCTTCCAAAAAAGGCTTATCTCCCCGTTTCCAGCTGTTTAGTGACATTTGGGATGATGTGTGATGAAAAATTCAAGAATTTAACCATATCTTCCAAAAAAGGCTTATCTCCCTGTTTCCAGCGCTTTTCTGACACTTGGGCTGACATGTGATGAAAAAGTCAGAAATCTTAATCAATGCTTCCAAAAAAGGCTTATCTCCCCGTTTCCAGCTGTTTAGTGACATTTGGGATGATGTGTGATGAAAAATTCAAGAATTTAACCATTTCTTCCAAAAAAGGCTTATCTCCCTGTTTCCAGCGCTTTTCTGACACTTGGGCTGACATGTGATGAAAAAGTCAGAAATCTTAATCAATGCTTCCAAAAAAGGCTTATCTCCCCGTTTCCAGCTGTTTAGTGACATTTGGGATGATGTGTGATGAAAAATTCAAGAATTTAACCATTTCTTCCAAAAAAGGCTTATCTCCCTGTTTCCAGCGCTTTTCTGACACTTGGGCTGACATGTGATGAAAAAGTCAGAAATCTTAATCAATGCTTCCAAAAAAGGCTTATCTCCCCGTTTCCAGCTGTTTAGTGACATTTGGGATGATGTGTGATGAAAAATTCAAGAATTTAACCATTTCTTCCAAAAAAAGGCATATCTCCCTGTTTCCAGCGCTTTTCTGACACTGTAGCTGATATGTGATGAAAAAGTCAAAATGTTAACCATTGCTTCCAAAAAAGGCTTATCTCCCCGTTCCCAGCTGTTTAGTGACATTTGGGATGATGTGTGATGAAAAATTCAAGAATTTAACCATTTCTTCCAAAAAAAGGCATATCTCCCTGTTTCTAGAGCTTTTCTGATACTGGAGCTGATATGTGATGAAAAAGTCAAAATGTTAACCATTGCTTCCAAAAAAGGCTTATCTCCCCGTTTCCAGCTGTTTAGTGACATTTGGGATGATGTGTGATGAAAAATTCAAGAATTTAACCATTTCTTCCAAAAAGGCTTATCTCCCTGTTTCCAGCGCTTTTCTGACACTTGGGCTGACATGTGATGAAAAAGTCAGAAAACTTAATCAATGCTTCCAAAAAAGGCTTATCTCCCCGTTTCCAGCTGTTTAGTGACATTTGGGATGATGTGTGATGAAAAATTCAAGAATTTAACCATTTCTTCCAAAAAAAGGCATATCTCCCTGTTTCCGGCGCTTTTCTGACACTGGAGCTGATATGTGATGAAAAAGTCAAAATGTTAACCATTGCTTCCAAAAAAGGCTTATCTCCCCGTTTCCAGCTGTTTAGTGACATTTGGGATGATGTGTGATGACAAATTCAAGAATTTAACCATTTCTTCCAAAAAAAGGCATATCTCCCTGTTTCCAGCGCTTTTCTGACACTGGAGCTGATATGTGATGAAAAAGTCAAAATGTTAACCATTTCTTCCAAAAAAGGCTTATGTCCCTGTTTCCAGCGCTTTTCTGACACTTGGGCTGATATGTGATGAAAAAGTCAAAATGTTAACCATTGCTTCCAAAAAAGGCTTATCTCCCCGTTTCCTGCTGTTTAGTGACATTTGGGATGATGTGTGATGAAAAATTCAAGAATTTAACAATTTCTTCCAAAAAAGGCTTATCTCCCTGTTTCCAGCGCTTTTCTGACACTGTAGCTGATATGTGATGAAAAAGTCAAAATGTTAACCATTGCTTCCAAAAAAGGCTTATCTCCCCGTTTCCAGCTGTTTAGTGACATTTGGGATGATGTGTGATGAAAAATTCAAGAATTTAACCATTTCTTCCAAAAAAAGGCATATCTCCCTGTTTCCAGCGCTTTTCTGACACTGGAGCTGATATGTGATGAAAAAGTCAAAATGTTAACCATTTCTTCCAAAAAAGGCTTATGTCCCTGTTTCCAGCGCTTTTCTGACACTTGGGCTGACATGTGGTGAAAAAGTCAGACATCTTAATCAATGCTTCCAAAAAAGGCTTATCTCCCCGTTTCCAGCTGTTTAGTGACATTTGGGATGATGTGTGATGAAAAATTCAAGAATTTAACCATTTCTTCCAAAAAAAGGCATATCTCCCTGTTTCCAGCGCTTTTCTGACACTGGAGCTGATATGTGATGAAAAAGTCAAAATGTTAACCATTTCTTCCAACAAAGGCTTATGTCCCTGTTTCTTGCGCTTTTCTGACACTTGGGCTGATATGTGATGAAAAAGTCAAAATGTTAACAATTGCTTCCAAAAAAGGCATATCTCCCTGTTTCCAGCGCTTTTCTGACACTGGAGCTGATATGTGATGAAAAAGTCAAAATGTTAACCATTGCTTCCAAAAAAGGCTTATCTCCCCGTTTCCAGCTGTTTAGTGACATTTGGGATGATTTGTGATGAAAAATTCAAGAATTTAACCATTTCTTCCAAAAAAAGGCATATCTCCCTGTTTCCAGCGCTTTTCTGACACTGGAGCTGATATGTGATGAAAAAGTCAAAATGTTAACCATTGCTTCCAAAAAAGGCTTATCTCCCCGTTTCCAGCTGTTTAGTGACATTTGGGATGATGTGTGATGAAAAATTCAAGAATTTAACCATTTCTTCCAAAAAAGGCTTATCTCCCTGTTTCCTGCGCTTTTCTGACACTTGGGCTGACATGTGATGAAAAAGTCAGAATGTTAACCATTGCTTCCAAAAAAGGCTTATCTCCCCGTTTCGAGCTGTTTAGTGACATTTGGGATGATGTGTGACTAAAAATTCAAGAATTTAACCATTTCTTCCAAAAAAGGCTTATCTCCCTGTTTCCAGCGCTTTTCTGACACTGGAGCTGATATGTGATGAAAAAGTCAAAATGTTAACCATTGCTTCCAAAAAAGGCTTATCTCCCCGTTTCCAGCTGTTTAGTGACATTTGGGATGATGTGTGATGAAAAATTCAAGAATTTAACCATTTCTTCCAAAAAAGGCTTATCTCCCTGTTTCCAGCGCTTTTCTGACACTTGGGCTGACATGTGATGAAAAAGTCAGAAATCTTAATCAATGCTTCCAAAAAAGGCTTATCTCCCCGTTTCCAGCTGTTTAGTGACATTTGGGATGATGTGTGATGAAAAATTCAAGAATTTAACCATTTCTTCCAAAAAAGGCTTATCTCCCTGTTTCCAGCGCTTTTCTGACACTTGGGCTGACATGTGATGAAAAAGTCAGAAATCTTAATCAATGCTTCCAAAAAAGGCTTATCTCCCCGTTTCCAGCTGTTTAGTGACATTTGGGATGATGTGTGATGAAAAATTCAAGAATTTAACCATTTCTTCCAAAAAAAGGCATATCTCCCTGTTTCCAGCGCTTTTCTGACACTGTAGCTGATATGTGATGAAAAAGTCAAAATGTTAACCATTGCTTCCAAAAAAGGCTTATCTCCCCGTTTCCAGCTGTTTAGTGACATTTGGGATGATGTGTGATGAAAAATTCAAGAATTTAACCATTTCTTCCAAAAAAAGGCATATCTCCCTGTTTTTAGAGCTTTTCTGATACTGGAGCTGATATGTGATGAAAAAGTCAAAATGTTAACCATTGCTTCCAAAAAAGGCTTATCTCCCCGTTTCCAGCTGTTTAGTGACATTTGGGATGATGTGTGATGAAAAATTCAAGAATTTAACCATTTCTTCCAAAAAAGGCTTATCTCCCTGTTTCCTGCGCTTTTCTGACACTTGGGCTGACGTGATGAAAAAGTCAGAATGTTAACCATTGCTTCCAAAAAAGGCTTATCTCCCCGTTTCGAGCTGTTTAGTGACATTTGGGATGATGTGTGATGAAAAATTCAAGAATTTAACCATTTCTTCCAAAAAAGGCTTATCTCCCTGTTTCCAGCGCTTTTCTGACACTGGAGCTGATATGTGATGAAAAAGTCAAAATGTTAACCATTGCTTCCAAAAAAGGCTTATCTCCCCGTTTCCAGCTGTTTAGTGACATTTGGGATGATGTGTGATGAAAAATTCAAGAATTTAACCATTTCTTCCAAAAAAGGCTTATCTCCCTGTTTCCAGCGCTTTTCTGACACTTGGGCTGACATGTGATGAAAAAGTCAGAAATCTTAATCAATGCTTCCAAAAAAGGCTTATCTCCCCGTTTCCAGCTGTTTAGTGACATTTGGGATGATGTGTGATGAAAAATTCAAGAATTTAACCATTTCTTCCAAAAAAGGCTTATCTCCCTGTTTCCAGCGCTTTTCTGACACTTGGGCTGACATGTGATGAAAAAGTCAGAAATCTTAATCAATGCTTCCAAAAAAGGCTTATCTCCCCGTTTCCAGCTGTTTAGTGACATTTGGGATGATGTGTGATGAAAAATTCAAGAATTTAACCATTTCTTCCAAAAAAAGGCGTATCTCCCTGTTTCCGGCGCTTTTCTGACACTGGAGCTGATATGTGATGAAAAAGTCAAAATGTTAACCATTGCTTCCAAAAAAGGCTTATCTCCCCATTTCCAGCTGTTTAGTGACATTTGGGATGACGTGTGATGAAAAATTCAAGAATTTAACAATTTCTTCCAAAAAAAGGCATATCTCCCTGTTTCCAGCACTTTTCTGACACTGGAGCTGATATGTGATGAAAAAGTCAAAATGTTAACCATTGCTTCCAAAAAAGGCTTATCTCCCCGTTTCCAGCTGTTTAGTGACATTTGGGATGATGTGTGATGAAAAATTCAAGAATTTAACCATTTCTTCCAAAAAAAGGCATATCTCCCTGTTTCCAGCGCTTTTCTGACACTGGAGCTGATATGTGATGAAAAAGTCAAAATGTTAACCATTTCTTCAAAAAAAGGCTTATGTCCCTGTTTCCAGCGCTTTTCTGACACTTGGGCTGATATGTGATGAAAAAGTCAAAATGTTAACCATTGCAATCAAAAAAGGCTTATCTCCCCGTTTCCTGCTGTTTAGTGACATTTGGGATGATGTGTGATGAAAAATTCAAGAATTTAACCATTTCTTCCAAAAAAGGCTTATCTCCCTGTTTCCAGCGCTTTTCTGACACTTGGGCTGACATGTGATGAAAAAGTCAGACATCTTAATCAATGCTTCCAAAAAAGGCTTATCTCCCCGTTTCCAGCTGTTTAGTGACATTTGGGATGATGTGTTATGAAAAATTCAGGAATTTAACCATTTCTTCCAAAAAAAGGCATATCTCCCTGTTTCCAGCGCTTTTCTGACAAAGGAGCTGATATGTGATGAAAAAGTCAAAACGTTAACCATTGTTTCCAAAAAAGGCTTATCTCCCCGTTTACAGCTGTTTAGTGACATTTGGGATGATGTGTGATGAAAAATTCAAGAATTTAACCATTTCTTCCAAAAAAAGGCATATCTCCCTGTTTCCAGCGCTTTTCTGACAAAGGAGCTGATATGTGATGAAAAAGTCAAAACGTTAACCATTGCTTACAAAAAAAGGCTTATCTCCCCGTTTCCAGCTGTTTAGTGACATTTGGGATGATGTGTGATGAAAAATTCAAGAATTTAACCATTTCTTCCAAAAAAAGGCATATCTCCTTGTTTCCAGCGCTTTTCTGACACTGGAGCTGATATGTGATGAAAAAGTCAAAATGTTAACCATTTCTTCCAAAAAAGGCTTATGTCCCTGTTTCCAGCGCTTTTCTGACAGTTGGGCTGATATGTGATGAAAAAGTCAAAATGTTAACCATTGCTTCCAAAAAAGGCTTATCTCCCCGTTTCCTCCTGTTTAGTGACATTTGGGATGATGTGTGATGAAAAATTCAAGAATTTAACCATTTCTTCCAAAAAAGGCTTATCTCCCTGTTTCCAGCGCTTTTCTGACACTTGGGCTGACATGTGATGAAAAAGTCAGACATCTTAATCAATGCTTCCAAAAAAGGCTTATCTCCCCGTTTCCAGCTGTTTAGTGACATTTGGGATGATGTGTTATGAAAAATTCAGGAATTTAACCATTTCTTCCAAAAAAAGGCATATCTCCCTGTTTCCAGCGCTTTTCTGACAAAGGAGCTGATATGTGATGAAAAAGTCAAAACGTTAACCATTGCTTACAAAAAAAGGCTTATCTCCCCGTTTCCAGCTGTTTAGTATCATTTGGGATGATGTGCGTTGAAAATTTTAAGAATTTAACCATTTCTTCCAAAAAAGGCTTATCTCCCTGTTTCCAGCGCTTTTCTGACACAGGAGCTGATATGTGATGAAAAAGTCAAAACGTTAACCATTGCTTCCAAAAAAGGCTTATCTCCCCGTTTCCAGCTGTTTAGTGACATTTGGGATGACGTGTGATGAAAACTTCAAGAATTTAACAATTTCTTCCAAAAAAAGGCTTATCTCCCTGTTTCCAGCGCTTTTCTGACACTGGAGCTGATATGTGATGAAAAAGTCAAAATGTTAACCATTGCTTCCAAAAAAGGCTTATCTCCCCGTTTCCAGCTGTTTAGTGACATTTGGGATGATGTGTGATGAAAAATTCAAGAATTTAACCATTTCTTCCAAAAAGGCTTATCTCCCTGTTTCCAGCGCTTTTCTGACACTTGGGCTGACATGTGATGAAAAAGTCAGAAATCTTAATCAATGCTTCCAAAAAAGGCTTATCTCCCCGTTTCCAGCTGTTTAGTGACATTTGGGATGATGTGTGATGAAAAATTCAAGAATTTAACCATTTCTTCCAAAAAGGCTTATCTCCTTGTTTCCAGCGCTTTTCTGACACTTGGGCTGACATGTGATGAAAAAGTCAGAAATCTTAATCAATGCTTCCAAAAAAGGCTTATCTCCCCGTTTCCAGCTGTTTAGTGACATTTGGGATGATGTGTGATGAAAAATTCAAGAATTTAACCATTTCTTCCAAAAAGGCTTATCTCCCTGTTTCCAGCGCTTTTCTGACACTTGGGCTGACATGTGATGAAAAAGTCAGAAATCTTAATCAATGCTTCCAAAAAAGGCTTATCTCCCCGTTTCCAGCTGTTTAGTGACATTTGGGATGATGTGTGATGAAAAATTCAAGAATTTAACCATTTCTTCCAAAAAAAGGCGTATCTCCCTGTTTCCGGCGCTTTTCTGACACTGGAGCTGATATGTGATGAAAAAGTCAAAATGTTAACCATTGCTTCCAAAAAAGGCTTATCTCCCCATTTCCAGCTGTTTAGTGACATTTGGGATGACGTGTGATGAAAAATTCAAGAATTTAACAATTTCTTCCAAAAAAAGGCATATCTCCCTGTTTCCAGCACTTTTCTGACACTGGAGCTGATATGTGATGAAAAAGTCAAAATGTTAACCATTGCTTCCAAAAAAGGCTTATCTCCCCGTTTCCAGCTGTTTAGTGACATTTGGGATGATGTGTGATGAAAAATTCAAGAATTTAACCATTTCTTCCAAAAAAAGGCATATCTCCCTGTTTCCAGCGCTTTTCTGACACTGGAGCTGATATGTGATGAAAAAGTCAAAATGTTAACCATTTCTTCCAAAAAAGGCTTATGTCCCTGTTTCCAGCGCTTTTCTGACACTTGGGCTGATATGTGATGAAAAAGTCAAAATGTTAACCATTGCTTCCAAAAAAGGCTTATCTCCCCGTTTCCTGCTGTTTAGTGACATTTGGGATGATGTGTGATGAAAAATTCAAGAATTTAACCATTTCTTCCAAAAAAGGCTTATCTCCCTGTTTCCAGCGCTTTTCTGACACTTGGGCTGACATGTGATGAAAAAGTCAGACATCTTAATCAATGCTTCCAAAAAAGGCTTATCTCC
Source organism: Limanda limanda (assembly GCF_963576545.1). Lineage (NCBI taxonomy): Eukaryota > Metazoa > Chordata > Actinopteri > Pleuronectiformes > Pleuronectidae > Limanda > Limanda limanda. Next base: position 29,567,994 of record NC_083644.1, on the reverse strand, counting down.
CCGTTTCCAGCTGTTTAGTGACATTTGGGATGATGTGTTATGAAAAATTCAGGAATTTAACCATTTCTTCCAAAAAAAGGCATATCTCCCTGTTTCCAGCGCTTTTCTGACAAAGGAGCTGATATGTGATGAAAAAGTCAAAACGTTAACCATTGTTTCCAAAAAAGGCTTATCTCCCCGTTTACAGCTGTTTAGTGACATTTGGGATGATGTGTGATGAAAAATTCAAGAATTTAACCATTTCTTCCAAAAAAAGGCATATCTCCCTGTTTCCAGCGCTTTTCTGACAAAGGAGCTGATATGTGATGAAAAAGTCAAAACGTTAACCATTGCTTACAAAAAAAGGCTTATCTCCCCGTTTCCAGCTGTTTAGTGACATTTGGGATGATGTGCGTTGAAAATTTTAAGAATTTAACCATTTCTTCCAAAAAAGGCTTATCTCCCTGTTTCCAGCGCTTTTCTGACACAGGAGCTGATATGTGATGAAAAAGTCAAAACGTTAACCATTGCTTCCAAAAAAGGCTTATCTCCCCGTTTCCAGCTGTTTAGTGACATTTGGGATGATGTGTGATGAAAAATTCAAGAATTTAACCATTTCTTCCAAAAAAAGGCATATCTCCCTGTTTCCAGCGCTTTTCTGACACTGGAGCTGATATGTGATGAAAAAGTCAAAATGTTAACCATTTCTTCCAAAAAAGGCTTATGTCCCTGTTTCCAGCGCTTTTCTGACACTTGGGCTGATATGTGATGAAAAAGTCAAAATGTTAACCATTGCTTCCAAAAAAGGCTTATCTCCCCGTTTCCTCCTGTTTAGTGACATTTGGGATGATGTGTGATGAAAAATTCAAGAATTTAACCATTTCTTCCAAAAAAGGCTTATCTCCCTGTTTCCAGCGCTTTTCTGACACTTGGGCTGACATGTGATGAAAAAGTCAGACATCTTAATCAATGCTTCCAAAAAAGGCTTATCTCCCCGTTTCCAGCTGTTTAGTGACATTTGGGATGATGTGTTATGAAAAATTCAGGAATTTAACCATTTCTTCCAAAAAAAGGCATATCTCCCTGTTTCCAGCGCTTTTCTGACAAAGGAGCTGATATGTGATGAAAAAGTCAAAACGTTAACCATTGCTTACAAAAAAAGGCTTATCTCCCCGTTTCCAGCTGTTTAGTGACATTTGGGATGATGTGCGTTGAAAATTTTAAGAATTTAACCATTTCTTCCAAAAAAGGCTTATCTCCCTGTTTCCAGCGCTTTTCTGACACAGGAGCTGATATGTGATGAAAAAGTCAAAACGTTAACCATTGCTTCCAAAAAAGGCTTATCTCCCCGTTTCCAGCTGTTTAGTGACATTTGGGATGACGTGTGATGAAAACTTCAAGAATTTAACAATTTCTTCCAAAAAAAGGCTTATCTCCCTGTTTCCAGCGCTTTTCTGACACTGGAGCTGATATGTGATGAAAAAGTCAAAATGTTAACCATTGCTTCCAAAAAAGGCTTATCTCCCCGTTTCCAGCTGTTTAGTTACATTTGGGATGATGTGTGATGAAAAATTCAAGAATTTAACCATTTCTTCCAAAAAGGCTTATCTCCCTGTTTCCAGCGCTTTTCTGACACTTGGGCTGACATGTGATGAAAAAGTCAGAAATCTTAATCAATGCTTCCAAAAAAGGCTTATCTCCCCATTTCCAGCTGTTTAGTGACATTTGGGATGATGTGTGATGAAAAATTCAAGAATTTAACCATTTCTTCCAAAAAAAGGCGTATCTCCCTGTTTCCGGCGCTTTTCTGACACTGGAGCTGATATGTGATGAAAAAGTCAAAATGTTAACCATTGCTTCCAAAAAAGGCTTATCTCCCCATTTCCAGCTGTTTAGTGACATTTGGGATGACGTGTGATGAAAAATTCAAGAATTTAACAATTTCTTCCAAAAAAAGGCATATCTCCCTGTTTCCAGCGCTTTTCTGACACTGGAGCTGATATGTGATGAAAAAGTCAAAATGTTAACCATTGCTTCCAAAAAAGGCTTATCTCCCCGTTTCCAGCTGTTTAGTGACATTTGGGATGATGTGTGATGAAAAATTCAAGAATTTAACCATTTCTTCCAAAAAAAGGCATATCTCCCTGTTTCCAGCGCTTTTCTGACACTGGAGCTGATATGTGATGAAAAAGTCAAAATGTTAACCATTTCTTCCAAAAAAGGCTTATGTCCCTGTTTCCAGCGCTTTTCTGACACTTGGGCTGATATGTGATGAAAAAGTCAAAATGTTAACCATTGCTTCCAAAAAAGGCTTATCTCCCCGTGTCCTCCTGTTTAGTGACATTTGGGATGATGTGTGATGAAAAATTCAAGAATTTAACCATTTCTTCCAAAAAAGGCTTATCTCCCTGTTTCCAGCGCTTTTCTGACACTTGGGCTGACATGTGATGAAAAAGTCAGACATCTTAATCAATGCTTCCAAAAAAGGCTTATCTCCCCGTTTCCAGCTGTTTAGTGACATTTGGGATGATGTGTTATGAAAAATTCAGGAATTTAACCATTTCTTCCAAAAAAAGGCATATCTCCCTGTTTCCAGCGCTTTTCTGACAAAGGAGCTGATATGTGATGAAAAAGTCAAAACGTTAACCATTGCTTACAAAAAAAAGGCTTATCTCCCCGTTTCCAGCTGTTTAGTGACATTTGGGATGATGTGCGTTGAAAATTTTAAGAATTTAACCATTTCTTCCAAAAAAGGCTTATCTCCCTGTTTCCAGCGCTTTTCTGACACAGGAGCTGATATGTGATGAAAAAGTCAAAACGTTAACCATTGCTTCCAAAAAAGGCTTATCTCCCCGTTTCCAGCTGTTTAGTGACATTTGGGATGACGTGTGATGAAAACTTCAAGAATTTAACAATTTCTTCCAAAAAAAGGCTTATCTCCCTGTTTCCAGCGCTTTTCTGACACTGGAGCTGATATGTGATGAAAAAGTCAAAATGTTAACCATTGCTTCCAAAAAAGGCTTATCTCCCCGTTTCCAGCTGTTTAGTGACATTTGGGATGATGTGTGATGAAAAATTCAAGAATTTAACCATTTCTTCCAAAAAGGCTTATCTCCCTGTTTCCAGCGCTTTTCTGACACTTGGGCTGACATGTGATGAAAAAGTCAGAAATCTTAATCAATGCTTCCAAAAAAGGCTTATCTCCCCGTTTCCAGCTGTTTAGTGACATTTGGGATGATGTGTGATGAAAAATTCAAGAATTTAACCATTTCTTCCAAAAAAAGGCGTATCTCCCTGTTTCCGGCGCTTTTCTGACACTGGAGCTGATATGTGATGAAAAAGTCAAAATGTTAACCATTGCTTCCAAAAAAGGCTTATCTCCCCATTTCCAGCTGTTTAGTGACATTTGGGATGACGTGTGATGAAAAATTCAAGAATTTAACAATTTCTTCCAAAAAAAGGCATATCTCCCTGTTTCCAGCGCTTTTCTGACACTGGAGCTGATATGTGATGAAAAAGTCAAAATGTTAACCATTGCCTCCAAAAAAGGCTTATCTCCCCGTTTCCAGCTGTTTAGTGACATTTGGGATGATGTGTGATGAAAAATTCAAGAATTTAACCATTTCTTCCAAAAAAAGGCATATCTCCCTGTTTCCAGCGCTTTTCTGACACTGGAGCTGATATGTGATGAAAAAGTCAAAATGTTAACCATTTCTTCCAAAAAAGGCTTATGTCCCTGTTTCCAGCGCTTTTCTGACACTTGGGCTGATATGTGATGAAAAAGTCAAAATGTTAACCATTGCTTCCAAAAAAGGCTTATCTCCCCGTTTCCTGCTGTTTAGTGACATTTGGGATGATGTGTGATGAAAAATTCAAGAATTTAACCATTTCTTCCAAAAAAGGCTTATCTCCCTGTTTCCAGCGCTTTTCTGACACTTGGGCTGACATGTGATGAAAAAGTCAGACATCTTAATCAATGCTTCCAAAAAAGGCTTATCTCCCCGTTTCCAGCTGTTTAGTGACATTTGGGATGATGTGTTATGAAAAATTCAGGAATTTAACCATTTCTTCCAAAAAAAGGCATATCTCCCTGTTTCCAGCGCTTTTCTGACAAAGGAGCTGATATGTGATGAAAAAGTCAAAACGTTAACCATTGTTTCCAAAAAAGGCTTATCTCCCCGTTTACAGCTGTTTAGTGACATTTGGGATGATGTGCGTTGAAAATTTTAAGAATTTAACCATTTCTTCCAAAAAAGGCTTATCTCCCTGTTTCCAGCGCTTTTCTGACACAGGAGCTGATATGTGATGAAAAAGTCAAAACGTTAACCATTGCTTCCAAAAAAGGCTTATCTCCCCGTTTCCAGCTGTTTAGTGACATTTGGGATGATGTGTGATGAAAAATTCAAGAATTTAACCATTTCTTCCAAAAAAAGGCATATCTCCCTGTTTCCAGCGCTTTTCTGACACTGGAGCTGATATGTGATGAAAAAGTCAAAATGTTAACCATTTCTTCCAAAAAAGGCTTATGTCCCTGTTTCCAGCGCTTTTCTGACACTTGGGCTGATATGTGATGAAAAAGTCAAAATGTTAACCATTGCTTCCAAAAAAGGCTTACCTCCCCGTTTCCAGCTGTTTAGTGACATTTGGGATGATGTGTGATGAAAAATTCAAGAATTTAACCATGTCTTCCAAAAAAAGGCATATCTCCCTGTTTCCAGCGCTTTTCTGACACTGGAGCTGATATGTGATGAAAAAGTCAAAATGTTAACCATTTCTTCCAAAAAAGGCTTATGTCCCTGTTTCCAGCGCTTTTCTGACACTTGGGCTGATATGTGATGAAAAAGTCAAAATGTTAACCATTGCAATCAAAAAAGGCTTATCTCCCCGTTTCCTGCTGTTTAGTGACATTTGGGATGATGTGTGATGAAAAATTCAAGAATTTAACCATTTCTTCCAAAAAAGGCTTATCTCCCTGTTTCCAGCGCTTTTCTGACACTTGGGCTGACATGTGATGAAAAAGTCAGACATCTTAATCAATGCTTCCAAAAAAGGCTTATCTCCCCGTTTCCAGCTGTTTAGTGACATTTGGGATGATGTGTTATGAAAAATTCAGGAATTTAACCATTTCTTCCAAAAAAAGGCATATCTCCCTGTTTCCAGCGCTTTTCTGACAAAGGAGCTGATATGTGATGAAAAAGTCAAAACGTTAACCATTGTTTCCAAAAAAGGCTTATCTCCCCGTTTACAGCTGTTTAGTGACATTTGGGATGATGTGTGATGAAAAATTCAAGAATTTAACCATTTCTTCCAAAAAAAGGCATATCTCCCTGTTTCCAGCGCTTTTCTGACAAAGGAGCTGATATGTGATGAAAAAGTCAAAACGTTAACCATTGCTTACAAAAAAAGGCTTATCTCCCCGTTTCCAGCTGTTTAGTGACATTTGGGATGATGTGCGTTGAAAATTTTAAGAATTTAACCATTTCTTCCAAAAAAGGCTTATCTCCCTGTTTCCAGCGCTTTTCTGACACAGGAGCTGATATGTGATGAAAAAGTCAAAACGTTAACCATTGCTTCCAAAAAAGGCTTATCTCCCCGTTTCCAGCTGTTTAGTGACATTTGGGATGACGTGTGATGAAAAATTCAAGAATTTAACAATTTCTTCCAAAAAAAGGCATATCTCCCTGTTTCCAGCGCTTTTCTGACACTGGAGCTGATATGTGATGAAAAAGTCAAAATGTTAACCATTGCCTCCAAAAAAGGCTTATCTCCCCGTTTCCAGCTGTTTAGTGACATTTGGGATGATGTGTGATGAAAAATTCAAGAATTTAACCATTTCTTCCAAAAAAAGGCATATCTCCCTGTTTCCAGCGCTTTTCTGACACTGGAGCTGATATGTGATGAAAAAGTCAAAATGTTAACCATTTCTTCCAAAAAAGGCTTATGTCCCTGTTTCCAGCGCTTTTCTGACACTTGGGCTGATATGTGATGAAAAAGTCAAAATGTTAACCATTGCTTCCAAAAAAGGCTTATCTCCCCGTTTCCTGCTGTTTAGTGACATTTGGGATGATGTGTGATGAAAAATTCAAGAATTTAACCATTTCTTCCAAAAAAGGCTTATCTCCCTGTTTCCAGCGCTTTTCTGACACTTGGGCTGACATGTGATGAAAAAGTCAGACATCTTAATCAATGCTTCCAAAAAAGGCTTATCTCCCCGTTTCCAGCTGTTTAGTGACATTTGGGATGATGTGTTATGAAAAATTCAGGAATTTAACCATTTCTTCCAAAAAAAGGCATATCTCCCTGTTTCCAGCGCTTTTCTGACAAAGGAGCTGATATGTGATGAAAAAGTCAAAACGTTAACCATTGTTTCCAAAAAAGGCTTATCTCCCCGTTTACAGCTGTTTAGTGACATTTGGGATGATGTGTGATGAAAAATTCAAGAATTTAACCATTTCTTCCAAAAAAAGGCATATCTCCCTGTTTCCAGCGCTTTTCTGACAAAGGAGCTGATATGTGATGAAAAAGTCAAAACGTTAACCATTGCTTACAAAAAAAGGCTTATCTCCCCGTTTCCAGCTGTTTAGTGACATTTGGGATGATGTGCGTTGAAAATTTTAAGAATTTAACCATTTCTTCCAAAAAAGGCTTATCTCCCTGTTTCCAGCGCTTTTCTGACACAGGAGCTGATATGTGATGAAAAAGTCAAAACGTTAACCATTGCTTCCAAAAAAGGCTTATCTCCCCGTTTCCAGCTGTTTAGTGACATTTGGGATGATGTGTGATGAAAAATTCAAGAATTTAACCATTTCTTCCAAAAAAAGGCATATCTCCCTGTTTCCAGCGCTTTTCTGACACTGGAGCTGATATGTGATGAAAAAGTCAAAATGTTAACCATTTCTTCCAAAAAAGGCTTATGTCCCTGTTTCCAGCGCTTTTCTGACACTTGGGCTGATATGTGATGAAAAAGTCAAAATGTTAACCATTGCTTCCAAAAAAGGCTTACCTCCCCGTTTCCAGCTGTTTAGTGACATTTGGGATGATGTGTGATGAAAAATTCAAGAATTTAACCATTTCTTCCAAAAAAAGGCATATCTCCCTGTTTCCAGCGCTTTTCTGACACTGGAGCTGATATGTGATGAAAAAGTCAAAATGTTAACCATTTCTTCCAAAAAAGGCTTATGTCCCTGTTTCCAGCGCTTTTCTGACACTTGGGCTGATATGTGATGAAAAAGTCAAAATGTTAACCATTGCAATCAAAAAAGGCTTATCTCCCCGTTTCCTCCTGTTTAGTGACATTTGGGATGATGTGTGATGAAAAATTCAAGAATTTAACCATTTCTTCCAAAAAAGGCTTATCTCCCTGTTTCCAGCGCTTTTCTGACACTTGGGCTGACATGTGATGAAAAAGTCAGACATCTTAATCAATGCTTCCAAAAAAGGCTTATCTCCCCGTTTCCAGCTGTTTAGTGACATTTGGGATGATGTGTTATGAAAAATTCAGGAATTTAACCATTTCTTCCAAAAAAAGGCATATCTCCCTGTTTCCAGCGCTTTTCTGACAAAGGAGCTGATATGTGATGAAAAAGTCAAAACGTTAACCATTGTTTCCAAAAAAGGCTTATCTCCCCGTTTACAGCTGTTTAGTGACATTTGGGATGATGTGTGATGAAAAATTCAAGAATTTAACCATTTCTTCCAAAAAAAGGCATATCTCCCTGTTTCCAGCGCTTTTCTGACAAAGGAGCTGATATGTGATGAAAAAGTCAAAACGTTAACCATTGCTTACAAAAAAAGGCTTATCTCCCCGTTTCCAGCTGTTTAGTGACATTTGGGATGATGTGCGTTGAAAATTTTAAGAATTTAACCATTTCTTCCAAAAAAGGCTTATCTCCCTGTTTCCAGCGCTTTTCTGACACAGGAGCTGATATGTGATGAAAAAGTCAAAACGTTAACCATTGCTTCCAAAAAAGGCTTATCTCCCCGTTTCCAGCTGTTTAGTGACATTTGGGATGATGTGTGATGAAAAATTCAAGAATTTAACCATTTCTTCCAAAAAAAGGCATATCTCCTTGTTTCCAGCGCTTTTCTGACACTGGAGCTGATATGTGATGAAAAAGTCAAAATGTTAACCATTTCTTCCAAAAAAGGCTTATGTCCCTGTTTCCAGCGCTTTTCTGACACTTGGGCTGATATGTGATGAAAAAGTCAAAATGTTAACCATTGCTTCCAAAAAAGGCTTATCTCCCCGTTTCCTCCTGTTTAGTGACATTTGGGATGATGTGTGATGAAAAATTCAAGAATTTAACCATTTCTTCCAAAAAAGGCTTATCTCCCTGTTTCCAGCGCTTTTCTGACACTTGGGCTGACATGTGATGAAAAAGTCAGACATCTTAATCAATGCTTCCAAAAAAGGCTTATCTCCCCGTTTCCAGCTGTTTAGTGACATTTGGGATGATGTGTTATGAAAAATTCAGGAATTTAACCATTTCTTCCAAAAAAAGGCATATCTCCCTGTTTCCAGCGCTTTTCTGACAAAGGAGCTGATATGTGATGAAAAAGTCAAAACGTTAACCATTGTTTCCAAAAAAGGCTTATCTCCCCGTTTACAGCTGTTTAGTGACATTTGGGATGATGTGTGATGAAAAATTCAAGAATTTAACCATTTCTTCCAAAAAAAGGCATATCTCCCTGTTTCCAGCGCTTTTCTGACAAAGGAGCTGATATGTGATGAAAAAGTCAAAACGTTAACCATTGCTTACAAAAAAAGGCTTATCTCCCCGTTTCCAGCTGTTTAGTGACATTTGGGATGATGTGCGTTGAAAATTTTAAGAATTTAACCATTTCTTCCAAAAAAGGCTTATCTCCCTGTTTCCAGCGCTTTTCTGACACAGGAGCTGATATGTGATGAAAAAGTCAAAACGTTAACCATTGCTTCCAAAAAAGGCTTATCTCCCCGTTTCCAGCTGTTTAGTGACATTTGGGATGATGTGTGATGAAAAATTCAAGAATTTAACCATTTCTTCCAAAAAAAGGCATATCTCCTTGTTTCCAGCGCTTTTCTGACACTGGAGCTGATATGTGATGAAAAAGTCAAAATGTTAACCATTTCTTCCAAAAAAGGCTTATGTCCCTGTTTCCAGCGCTTTTCTGACACTTGGGCTGATATGTGATGAAAAAGTCAAAATGTTAACCATTGCTTCCAAAAAAGGCTTATCTCCCCGTTTCCTCCTGTTTAGTGACATTTGGGATGATGTGTGATGAAAAATTCAAGAATTTAACCATTTCTTCCAAAAAAGGCTTATCTCCCTGTTTCCAGCGCTTTTCTGACACTTGGGCTGACATGTGATGAAAAAGTCAGACATCTTAATCAATGCTTCCAAAAAAGGCTTATCTCCCCGTTTCCAGCTGTTTAGTGACATTTGGGATGATGTGTTATGAAAAATTCAGGAATTTAACCATTTCTTCCAAAAAAAGGCATATCTCCCTGTTTCCAGCGCTTTTCTGACAAAGGAGCTGATATGTGATGAAAAAGTCAAAACGTTAACCATTGCTTACAAAAAAAGGCTTATCTCCCCGTTTCCAGCTGTTTAGTGACATTTGGGATGATGTGCGTTGAAAATTTTAAGAATTTAACCATTTCTTCCAAAAAAGGCTTATCTCCCTGTTTCCAGCGCTTTTCTGACACAGGAGCTGATATGTGATGAAAAAGTCAAAACGTTAACCATTGCTTCCAAAAAAGGCTTATCTCCCCGTTTCCAGCTGTTTAGTGACATTTGGGATGACGTGTGATGAAAACTTCAAGAATTTAACAATTTCTTCCAAAAAAAGGCTTATCTCCCTGTTTCCAGCGCTTTTCTGACACTGGAGCTGATATGTGATGAAAAAGTCAAAATGTTAACCATTGCTTCCAAAAAAGGCTTATCTCCCCGTTTCCAGCTGTTTAGTGACATTTGGGATGATGTGTGATGAAAAATTCAAGAATTTAACCATTTCTTCCAAAAAGGCTTATCTCCCTGTTTCCAGCGCTTTTCTGACACTTGGGCTGACATGTGATGAAAAAGTCAGAAATCTTAATCAATGCTTCCAAAAAAGGCTTATCTCCCCGTTTCCAGCTGTTTAGTGACATTTGGGATGATGTGTGATGAAAAATTCAAGAATTTAACCATTTCTTCCAAAAAAAGGCGTATCTCCCTGTTTCCGGCGCTTTTCTGACACTGGAGCTGATATGTGATGAAAAAGTCAAAATGTTAACCATTGCTTCCAAAAAAGGCTTATCTCCCCATTTCCAGCTGTTTAGTGACATTTGGGATGACGTGTGATGAAAAATTCAAGAATTTAACAATTTCTTCCAAAAAAAGGCATATCTCCCTGTTTCCAGCGCTTTTCTGACACTGGAGCTGATATGTGATGAAAAAGTCAAAATGTTAACCATTGCCTCCAAAAAAGGCTTATCTCCCCGTTTCCAGCTGTTTAGTGACATTTGGGATGATGTGTGATGAAAAATTCAAGAATTTAACCATTTCTTCCAAAAAAAGGCATATCTCCCTGTTTCCAGCGCTTTTCTGACACTGGAGCTGATATGTGATGAAAAAGTCAAAATGTTAACCATTTCTTCCAAAAAAGGCTTATCTCCCTGTTTCCAGCGCTTTTCTGACACATGGGCTGACATGTGATGAAAAAGTCAGAAATCTTTATCAATGCTTCCAAAAAAGGCTTATCTCCCCGTTTCCAGCTGTTTAGTGACATTTGGGATGATGTGTGATGAAAAATTCAAGAATTTAACCATTTCTTCCAAAAAAGGCTTATCTCCCTGTTTCCAGCGCTTTTCTGACACTTCGGCTGACATGTGATGAAAAAGTCAGAAATCTTAATCAATGCTTTCAAAAAAGGCTTATCTCCCCGTTTCCAGCTGTTTAGTGACATTTGGGATGATGTGTGATGAAAAATTCAAGAATTTAACCATTTCTTTAAAAAAAAGGCATATCTCCCTGTTTCCAGCGGTTTTCTTACACTGGAGCTGATATGTGATGAAAAAGTCAAAATGTTAACCATTGCTTCCAAAAAAGGCTTATCTCCCCGTTTCCAGCTGTTTAGTGACATTTGGGATGATGTGTGATGAAAAATTCAAGAATTTAACCATTTCTTCCAAAAAAGGCTTATCTCCCTGTTTCCAGCGCTTTTCTGACACTGGAGCTGATATGTGATGAAAAAGTCAAAATGTTAACCATTGCTTCCAAAAAAGGCTTATCTCCCCGTTTCCAGCTGTTTAGTGACATTTGGGATGATGTGTGATGAAAAATTCAAGAATTTAACCATTTCTTCCGAAAAAAGGCATATCTCCCTGTTTCCAGCGCTTTTCTGACACTGGAGCTGATATGTGATGAAAAAGTCAAAATGTTAACCATTGCTTCCAAAAAAGGCTTATCTCCCCGTTTCCAGCTGTTTAGTGACATTTGGGATGATGTGTGATGAAAAATTCAAGAATTTAACCATTTCTTCCAAAAAAGGCTTATCTCCCTGTTTCCAGCGCTTTTCTGACACATGGGCTGACATGTGATGAAAAAGTCAGAAATCTTAATCAATGCTTCCAAAAAAGGCTTATCTCCCCGTTTCCAGCTGTTTAGTGACATTTGGGATGATGTGTGATGAAAAATTCAAGAATTTAACCATTTCTTCCAAAAAAGGCTTATCTCCCTGTTTCCAGCGCTTTTCTGACACTTGGGCTGACATGTGATGAAAAAGTCAGAAATCTTAATCAATGCTTTCAAAAAAGGCTTATCTCCCCGTTTCCAGCTGTTTAGTGACATTTGGGATGATGTGTGATGAAAAATTCAAGAATTTAACCATTTCTTCCAAAAAAAGGCATATCTCCCTGTTTCCAGCGGTTTTCTTACACTGGAGCTGATATGTGATGAAAAAGTCAAAATGTTAACCATTGCTTCCAAAAAAGGCTTATCTCCCCGTTTCCAGCTGTTTAGTGACATTTGGGATGATGTGTGATGAAAAATTCAAGAATTTAACCATTTCTTCCAAAAAAGGCTTATCTCCCTGTTTCCAGCGCTTTTCTGACACTTGGGCTGACATGTGATGAAAAAGTCAGAAATCTTAATCAATGCTTCCAAAAAAGGCTTATCTCCCCGTTTCCAGCTGTTTAGTGACATTTGGGATAATGTGTGATGAAAAATTCAAGAATTTAACCATTTCTTCCAAAAAAAGGCATATCTCCCTGTTTCCAGAGCTTTTCTGACACTGGAGCTGATATGTGATGAAATAGTCAAAATGTTAACCATTGCTTCCAAAAAAGGCTTATCTCCCTGTTTCCAGCTGTTTAGTGACATTTGGGATGATGTGTGATGAAAAATTCAAGAATTTAACCATTTCTTCCAAAAAAAGGCTTATCTCCCTGTTTCCAGCGCTTTTCTGACACTTGGGCTGACATGTGATGAAAAAGTCAGAAATCTTAATCAATGCTTCCAAAAAAGGCTTATCTCCCCGTTTCCAGCTGTTTAGTGACATTTGGGATGATGTGTGATGAAAAATTCAAGAATTTAACCATTTCTTCCAAGAAAAGGCATATCTCCCTGTTTCCAGCGCTTTTCTGACACTGGAGCTGATATGTGATGAAAAAGTCAAAATGTTAACCATTGCTTCCAAAAAAGGCTTATCTCCCCGTTTCCAGCTGTTTAGTGACATTTGGGATGATGTGTGATGAAAAATTCAAGAATTTAACCATTTCTTCCAAAAAAGGCTTATCTCCCTGTTTCCAGCGCTTTTCTGACACTTGGGCTGACATGTGATGAAAAAGTCAGAAATCTTAATCAATGCTTCCAAAAAAGGCTTATCTCCCCGTTTCCAGCTGTTTAGTGACATTTAGGATGATGTGTGATGAAAAATTCAAGAATTTAACCATTTCTTCCAAAAAAAAGGTATATCTCCCTGTTTCCAGCGCTTTTCTGACACAGGAGCTGATATGTGATGAAAAAGTCAAAATGTTAACCATTGCTTCCAAAAAAGGCTTATCTCCCCGTTTCCAGCTGTTTAGTGACATTTGGGATGATGTGCGATGAAAAATTCAAGAATTTAACCATTTCTTCCAAAAAAGGCTTATCTCCCTGTTTCCAGCGCTTTTCTGACACTTGGGCTGACATGTGATGAAAAAGTCAAAATGTTAACCATTGCTTCCAAAAAAGGCTTATCTCCCCGTTTCCAGCTGTTTAGTGACATTTGGGATGATGTGTGATGAAAAATTCAAGAATTTAACCATTTCTTCCAAAAAAGGCTTATCTCCCTGTTTCCAGCGCTTTTCTGACACTTGGGCTGACATGTGATGAAAAAGTCAGAAATCTTAATCAATGCTTCCAAAAAAGGCTTATCTCCCCGTTTCCAGCTGTTTAGTGACATTTGGGATGATGTGTGATGAAAAATTCAAGAATTTAACCATTTCTTCCAAAAAAAGGCATATCTCCCTGTTTCCAGCGGTTTTCTTACACTGGAGCTGATATGTGATGAAAAAGTCAAAATGTTAACCATTGCTTCCAAAAAAGGCTTATCTCCCCGTTTCCAGCTGTTTAGTGACATTTGGGATGATGTGTGATGAAAAATTCAAGAATTTAACCATTTCTTCCAAAAAAGGCTTATCTCCCTGTTTCCAGCGCTTTTCTGACACTTGGGCTGACATGTGATGAAAAAGTCAGAAATCTTAATCAATGCTTCCAAAAAAGGCTTATCTCCCCGTTTCCAGCTGTTTAGTGACATTTGGGATAATGTGTGATGAAAAATTCAAGAATTTAACCATTTCTTCCAAAAAAAGGCATATCTCCCTGTTTCCAGAGCTTTTCTGACACTGGAGCTGATATGTGATGAAAAAGTCAAAATGTTAACCATTGCTTCCAAAAAAGGCTTATCTCCCTGTTTCCAGCTGTTTAGTGACATTTGGGATGATGTGTGATGAAAAATTCAAGAATTTAACCATTTCTTCCAAAAAAAGGCTTATCTCCCTGTTTCCAGCGCTTTTCTGACACTTGGGCTGACATGTGATGAAAAAGTCAGAAATCTTAATCAATGCTTCCAAAAAAGGCTTATCTCCCCGTTTCCAGCTGTTTAGTGACATTTGGGATGATGTGTGATGAAAAATTCAAGAATTTAACCATTTCTTCCAAGAAAAGGCATATCTCCCTGTTTCCAGCGCTTTTCTGACACTGGAGCTGATATGTGATGAAAAAGTCAAAATGTTAACCATTGCTTCCAAAAAAGGCTTATCTCCCCGTTTCCAGCTGTTTAGTGACATTTGGGATGATGTGTGATGAAAAATTCAAGAATTTAACCATTTCTTCCAAAAAAGGCTTATCTCCCTGTTTCCAGCGCTTTTCTGACACTTGGGCTGACATGTGATGAAAAAGTCAGAAATCTTAATCAATGCTTCCAAAAAAGGCTTATATCCCCGTTTCCAGCTGTTTAGTGACATTTAGGATGATGTGTGATGAAAAATTCAAGAATTTAACCATTTCTTCCAAAAAAAAGGCATATCTCCCTGTTTCCAGCGCTTTTCTGACACAGGAGCTGATATGTGATGAAAAAGTCAAAATGTTAACCATTGCTTCCAAAAAAGGCTTATCTCCCCGTTTCCAGCTTTTTAGTGACATTTGGGATGATGTGCGATGAAAAATTCAAGAATTTAACCATTTCTTCCAAAAAAGGCTTATCTCCCTGTTTCCAGCGCTTTTCTGACACTTGGGCTGACATGTGATGAAAAAGTCAAAATGTTAACCATTGCTTCCAAAAAAGGCTTATCTCCCCGTTTCCAGCTGTTTAGTGACATTTGGGATGATGTGTGATGAAAAATTAAAGAATTTAACCATTTCTTCCAAAAAAGGCTTATCTCCCTGTTTCCAGCGCTTTTCTGACACTTGGGCTGACATGTGATGAAAAAGTCAGAAATCTTAATCAATGCTTCCAAAAAAGTCTTATCTCCCCGTTTCCAGCTGTTTAGTGTCATTTGGGATGATGTGTGATGAAAAATTCAAGAATTTAACCATTTCTTCCAAAAAAAGGCATATCTCCCTGTTTCCAGCGCTTTTCTGACACTTGGGCTGACATGTGATGAAAAAGTCAGAAATCTTAATCAATGCTTCCAAAAAAGGCGTATCTCCCCGTTTCCAGCTGTTTAGTGACATTTGGGATGATGTGTGATGAAAAATTCAAGAATTTAACCATTTCTTCCAAAAAAAAGGCATATCTCCCTGTTTCCAGCGCTTTTCTGACACAGGGGCTGATATGTGATGAAAAAGTCAAAATGTTAACCATTGCTTCCAAAAAAGGCTTATCTCCCCGTTTCCAGCTGTTAAAAACATTTGGGATGATGTGTGATGAAAAATTCAAGAATTTAACCATTTCTTCCAAAAAAGGCTTATCTCCCTGTTTCCAGCGCTTTTCTGACACTTGGGCTGACATGTGATGAAAAAGTCAGAAATCTTAATCAATGCTTCCAAAAAAGGCTTATCTCCCCGTTTCCAGCTGTTTAGTGTCATTTGGGATGATGTGTGATGAAAAATTCAAGAATTTAACCATTTCTTCCAAAAAAAGGCATATCTCCCTGTTTCCAGCGCTTTTCTGACACTGGAGCTGATATGTGATGAAAAAGTCAAAATGTTAACCATTGCTTCCAAAAAAGGCTTATCTCCCCGTTTCCAGCTGTTTAGTGACATTTGGGATGATGTGTGATGAAAAATTCAAGAATTTAACCATTTCTTCCAAAAAAGGCTTATCTCCCTGTTTCCAGCACTTTTCTGACACTGGAGCTGATATGTGATGAAAAAGTCAAAATGTTAACCATTGCTTCCAAAAAAGGCTTATCTCCCCGTTTCCAGCTGTTTAGTGACATTTGGGATGATGTGTGATGAAAAATTCAAGAATTTAACCATTTCTTCCAAAAAAAGGCATATCTCCCTGTTTCCAGCGCTTTTCTGACACAGGAGCTGATATGTGATGAAAAAGTCAAAATGTTAACCATTGCTTCCAAAAAAGGCTTATCTCCCCGTTTCCAGCTGTTTAGTGACATTTGGGATGATGTGCGATGAAAAATTCAAGAATTTAACCATTTCTTCCAAAAAAGGCTTATCTCCCTGTTTCCAGCGCTTTTCTGACACTTGGGCTGACATGTGATGAAAAAGTCAAAATGTTAACCATTGCTTCCAAAAAAGGCTTATCTCCCCGTTTCCAGCTGTTTAGTGACTTGGGCTGATATGTGATGAAAAAGTCAAAATGTTAACCATTGCTTCCAAAAAAGGCTTATCTCCCCGTTTCCTGCTGTTTAGTGACATTTGGGATGATGTGTGATGAAAAATTCAAGAATTTAACCATTTCTTCCAAAAAAGGCTTATCTCCCTGTTTCCAGCGCTTTTCTGACACTTGGGCTGACATGTGATGAAAAAGTCAGACATCTTAATCAATGCTTCCAAAAAAGGCTTATCTCCCCGTTTCCAGCTGTTTAGTGACATTTGGGATGATGTGTTATGAAAAATTCAGGAATTTAACCATTTCTTCCAAAAAAAGGCATATCTCCCTGTTTCCAGCGCTTTTCTGACAAAGGAGCTGATATGTGATGAAAAAGTCAAAACGTTAACCATTGCTTACAAAAAAAGGCTTATCTCCCCGTTTCCAGCTGTTTAGTGACATTTGGGATGATGTGCGTTGAAAATTTTAAGAATTTAACCATTTCTTCCAAAAAAGGCTTATCTCCCTGTTTCCAGCGCTTTTCTGACACAGGAGCTGATATGTGATGAAAAAGTCAAAACGTTAACCATTGCTTCCAAAAAAGGCTTATCTCCCCGTTTCCAGCTGTTTAGTGACATTTGGGATGATGTGTGATGAAAAATTCAAGAATTTAACCATTTCTTCCAAAAAAAGGCATATCTCCTTGTTTCCAGCGCTTTTCTGACACTGGAGCTGATATGTGATGAAAAAGTCAAAATGTTAACCATTTCTTCCAAAAAAGGCTTATGTCCCTGTTTCCAGCGCTTTTCTGACACTTGGGCTGATATGTGATGAAAAAGTCAAAATGTTAACCATTGCTTCCAAAAAAGGCTTATCTCCCCGTTTCCTCCTGTTTAGTGACATTTGGGATGATGTGTGATGAAAAATTCAAGAATTTAACCATTTCTTCCAAAAAAGGCTTATCTCCCTGTTTCCAGCGCTTTTCTGACACTTGGGCTGACATGTGATGAAAAAGTCAGACATCTTAATCAATGCTTCCAAAAAAGGCTTATCTCCCCGTTTCCAGCTGTTTAGTGACATTTGGGATGATGTGTTATGAAAAATTCAGGAATTTAACCATTTCTTCCAAAAAAAGGCATATCTCCCTGTTTCCAGCGCTTTTCTGACAAAGGAACTGATATGTGATGAAAAAGTCAAAACGTTAACCATTGCTTACAAAAAAAGGCTTATCTCCCCGTTTCCAGCTGTTTAGTGACATTTGGGATGATGTGCGTTGAAAATTTTAAGAATTTAACCATTTCTTCCAAAAAAGGCTTATCTCCCTGTTTCCAGCGCTTTTCTGACACAGGAGCTGATATGTGATGAAAAAGTCAAAACGTTAACCATTGCTTCCAAAAAAGGCTTATCTCCCCGTTTCCAGCTGTTTTGTGACATTTGGGATGACGTGTGATGAAAACTTCAAGAATTTAACAATTTCTTCCAAAAAAAGGCTTATCTCCCTGTTTCCAGCGCTTTTCTGACACTGGAGCTGATATGTGATGAAAAAGTCAAAATGTTAACCATTGCTTCCAAAAAAGGCTTATCTCCCCGTTTCCAGCTGTTTAGTGACATTTGGGATGATGTGTGATGAAAAATTCAAGAATTTAACCATTTCTTCCAAAAAGGCTTATCTCCCTGTTTCCAGCGCTTTTCTGACACTTGGGCTGACATGTGATGAAAAAGTCAGAAATCTTAATCAATGCTTCCAAAAAAGGCTTGTCTCCCCGTTTCCAGCTGTTTAGTGACATTTGGGATGATGTGTGATGAAAAATTCAAGAATTTAACCATATCTTCCAAAAAGGCTTATCTCCCTGTTTCCAGCGCTTTTCTGACACTTGGGCTGACATGTGATGAAAAAGTCAGAAATCTTAATCAATGCTTCCAAAAAAGGCTAATCTCCCCGTTTCCAGCTGTTTAGTGACATTTGGGATGATGTGTGATGAAAAATTCAAGAATTTAACCATTTCTTCCAAAAGAAGGCGTATCTCCCTGTTTCCGGCGCTTTTCTGACACTGGAGCTGATATGTGATGAAAAAGTCAAAATGTTAACCATTGCTTCCAAAAAAGGCTTATCTCCCCATTTCCAGCTGTTTAGTGACATTTGGGATGACGTGTGATGAAAAATTCAAGAATTTAACAATTTCTTCCAAAAAAAGGCATATCTCCCTGTTTCCAGCACTTTTCTGACACTGGAGCTGA
Source organism: Limanda limanda (assembly GCF_963576545.1). NCBI lineage: Eukaryota > Metazoa > Chordata > Actinopteri > Pleuronectiformes > Pleuronectidae > Limanda > Limanda limanda. The sequence continues at coordinate 29,549,565 of NC_083644.1, read as the reverse complement.
TATGTGATGAAAAAGTCAAAATGTTAACCATTGCTTCCAAAAAAGGCTTATCTCCCCGTTTCCAGCTGTTTAGTGACATTTGGGATGATGTGTGATGAAAAATTCAAGAATTTAACCATTTCTTCCAAAAAAAGGCATATCTCCCTGTTTCCAGCGCTTTTCTGACACTGGAGCTGATATGTGATGAAAAAGTCAAAATGTTAACCATTTCTTCCAAAAAAGGCTTATGTCCCTGTTTCCAGCGCTTTTCTGACACTTGGGCTGATATGTGATGAAAAAGTCAAAATGTTAACCATTGCTTCCAAAAAAGGCTTATCTCCCCGTTTCCTGCTGTTTAGTGACATTTGGGATGATGTGTGATGAAAAATTCAAGAATTTAACCATTTCTTCCAAAAAAGGCTTATCTCCCTGTTTCCAGCGCTTTTCTGACACTTGGGCTGACATGTGATGAAAAAGTCAGACATCTTAATCAATGCTTCCAAAAAAGGCTTATCTCCCCGTTTCCAGCTGTTTAGTGACATTTGGGATGATGTGTTATGAAAAATTCAGGAATTTAACCATTTCTTCCAAAAAAAGGCATATCTCCCTGTTTCCAGCGCTTTTCTGACAAAGGAGCTGATATGTGATGAAAAAGTCAAAACGTTAACCATTGCTTACAAAAAAAGGCTTATCTCCCCGTTTCCAGCTGTTTAGTGACATTTGGGATGATGTGCGTTGAAAATTTTAAGAATTTAACCATTTCTTCCAAAAAAGGCTTATCTCCCTGTTTCCAGCGCTTTTCTGACACAGGAGCTGATATGTGATGAAAAAGTCAAAACGTTAACCATTGCTTCCAAAAAAGGCTTATCTCCCCGTTTCCAGCTGTTTTGTGACATTTGGGATGACGTGTGATGAAAACTTCAAGAATTTAACAATTTCTTCCAAAAAAAGGCTTATCTCCCTGTTTCCAGCGCTTTTCTGACACTGGAGCTGATATGTGATGAAAAAGTCAAAATGTTAACCATTGCTTCCAAAAAAGGCTTATCTCCCCGTTTCCAGCTGTTTAGTGACATTTGGGATGATGTGTGATGAAAAATTCAAGAATTTAACCATTTCTTCCAAAAAGGCTTATCTCCCTGTTTCCAGCGCTTTTCTGACACTTGGGCTGACATGTGATGAAAAAGTCAGAAATCTTAATCAATGCTTCCAAAAAAGGCTTGTCTCCCCGTTTCCAGCTGTTTAGTGACATTTGGGATGATGTGTGATGAAAAATTCAAGAATTTAACCATATCTTCCAAAAAGGCTTATCTCCCTGTTTCCAGCGCTTTTCTGACACTTGGGCTGACATGTGATGAAAAAGTCAGAAATCTTAATCAATGCTTCCAAAAAAGGCTAATCTCCCCGTTTCCAGCTGTTTAGTGACATTTGGGATGATGTGTGATGAAAAATTCAAGAATTTAACCATTTCTTCCAAAAGAAGGCGTATCTCCCTGTTTCCGGCGCTTTTCTGACACTGGAGCTGATATGTGATGAAAAAGTCAAAATGTTAACCATTGCTTCCAAAAAAGGCTTATCTCCCCATTTCCAGCTGTTTAGTGACATTTGGGATGACGTGTGATGAAAAATTCAAGAATTTAACAATTTCTTCCAAAAAAAGGCATATCTCCCTGTTTCCAGCACTTTTCTGACACTGGAGCTGATATGTGATGAAAAAGTCAAAATGTTAACCATTGCTTCCAAAAAAGGCTTATCTCCCCGTTTCCAGCTGTTTAGTGACATTTGGGATGATGTGTGATGAAAAATTCAAGAATTTAACCATTTCTTCCAAAAAAAGGCATATCTCCCTGTTTCCAGCGCTTTTCTGACACTGGAGCTGATATGTGATGAAAAAGTCAAAATGTTAACCATTTCTTCCAAAAAAGGCTTATGTCCCTGTTTCCAGCGCTTTTCTGACACTTGGGCTGATATGTGATGAAAAAGTCAAAATGTTAACCATTGCTTCCAAAAAAGGCTTATCTCCCCGTTTCCTGCTGTTTAGTGACATTTGGGATGATGTGTGATGAAAAATTCAAGAATTTAACCATTTCTTCCAAAAAAGGCTTATCTCCCTGTTTCCAGCGCTTTTCTGACACTTGGGCTGACATGTGATGAAAAAGTCAGACATCTTAATCAATGCTTCCAAAAAAGGCTTATCTCCCCGTTTCCAGCTGTTTAGTGACATTTGGGATGATGTGTTATGAAAAATTCAGGAATTTAACCATTTCTTCCAAAAAAAGGCATATCTCCCTGTTTCCAGCGCTTTTCTGACAAAGGAGCTGATATGTGATGAAAAAGTCAAAACGTTAACCATTGCTTACAAAAAAAGGCTTATCTCCCCGTTTCCAGCTGTTTAGTGACATTTGGGATGATGTGCGTTGAAAATTTTAAGAATTTAACCATTTCTTCCAAAAAAGGCTTATCTCCCTGTTTCCAGCGCTTTTCTGACACAGGAGCTGATATGTGATGAAAAAGTCAAAACGTTAACCATTGCTTCCAAAAAAGGCTTATCTCCCCGTTTCCAGCTGTTTAGTGACATTTGGGATGATGTGTGATAAAAAATTCAAGAATTTAACCATTTCTTCCAAAAGAAGGCGTATCTCCCTGTTTCCGGCGCTTTTCTGACACTGGAGCTGATATGTGATGAAAAAGTCAAAATGTTAACCATTGCTTCCAAAAAAGGCTTATCTCCCCATTTCCAGCTGTTTAGTGACATTTGGGATGACGTGTGATGAAAAATTCAAGAATTTAACAATTTCTTCCAAAAAAAGGCATATCTCCCTGTTTCCAGCACTTTTCTGACACTGGAGCTGATATGTGATGAAAAAGTCAAAATGTTAACCATTGCTTCCAAAAAAGGCTTATCTCCCCGTTTCCAGCTGTTTAGTGACATTTGGGATGATGTGTGATGAAAAATTCAAGAATTTAACCATTTCTTCCAAAAAAAGGCATATCTCCCTGTTTCCAGCGCTTTTCTGACACTGGAGCTGATATGTGATGAAAAAGTCAAAATGTTAACCATTTCTTCCAAAAAAGGCTTATGTCCCTGTTTCCAGCGCTTTTCTGACACTTGGGCTGATATGTGATGAAAAAGTCAAAATGTTAACCATTGCTTCCAAAAAAGGCTTATCTCCCCGTTTCCTGCTGTTTAGTGACATTTGGGATGATGTGTGATGAAAAATTCAAGAATTTAACCATTTCTTCCAAAAAAGGCTTATCTCCCTGTTTCCAGCGCTTTTCTGACACTTGGGCTGACATGTGATGAAAAAGTCAGACATCTTAATCAATGCTTCCAAAAAAGGCTTATCTCCCCGTTTCCAGCTGTTTAGTGACATTTGGGATGATGTGTTATGAAAAATTCAGGAATTTAACCATTTCTTCCAAAAAAAGGCATATCTCCCTGTTTCCAGCGCTTTTCTGACAAAGGAGCTGATATGTGATGAAAAAGTCAAAACGTTAACCATTGCTTACAAAAAAAGGCTTATCTCCCCGTTTCCAGCTGTTTAGTGACATTTGGGATGATGTGCGTTGAAAATTTTAAGAATTTAACCATTTCTTCCAAAAAAGGCTTATCTCCCTGTTTCCAGCGCTTTTCTGACACAGGAGCTGATATGTGATGAAAAAGTCAAAACGTTAACCATTGCTTCCAAAAAAGGCTTATCTCCCCGTTTCCAGCTGTTTAGTGACATTTGGGATGACGTGTGATGAAAACTTCAAGAATTTAACAATTTCTTCCAAAAAAAGGCTTATCTCCCTGTTTCCAGCGCTTTTCTGACACTGGAGCTGATATGTGATGAAAAAGTCAAAATGTTAACCATTGCTTCCAAAAAAGGCTTATCTCCCCGTTTCCAGCTGTTTAGTGACATTTGGGATGATGTGTGATGAAAAATTCAAGAATTTAACCATTTCTTCCAAAAAGGCTTATCTCCCTGTTTCCAGCGCTTTTCTGACACTTGGGCTGACATGTGATGAAAAAGTCAGAAATCTTAATCAATGCTTCCAAAAAAGGCTTATCTCCCCGTTTCCAGCTGTTTAGTGACATTTGGGATGATGTGTGATGAAAAATTCAAGAATTTAACCATTTCTTCCAAAAAAAGGCGTATCTCCCTGTTTCCGGCGCTTTTCTGACACTGGAGCTGATATGTGATGAAAAAGTCAAAATGTTAACCATTGCTTCCAAAAAAGGCTTATCTCCCCATTTCCAGCTGTTTAGTGACATTTGGGATGACGTGTGATGAAAAATTCAAGAATTTAACAATTTCTTCCAAAAAAAGGCATATCTCCCTGTTTCAAGCGCTTTTCTGACACTGGAGCTGATATGTGATGAAAAAGTCAAAATGTTAACCATTGCTTCCAAAAAAGGCTTATCTCCCCGTTTCCAGCTGTTTAGTGACATTTGGGATGATGTGTGATGAAAAATTCAAGAATTTAACCATTTCTTCCAAAAAAAGGCATATCTCCCTGTTTCCAGCGCTTTTCTGACACTGGAGCTGATATGTGATGAAAAAGTCAAAATGTTAACCATTTCTTCCAAAAAAGGCTTATGTCCCTGTTTCCAGCGCTTTTCTGACACTTGGGCTGATATGTGATGAAAAAGTCAAAATGTTAACCATTGCTTCCAAAAAAGGCTTATCTCCCCGTTTCCTCCTGTTTAGTGACATTTGGGATGATGTGTGATGAAAAATTCAAGAATTTAACCATTTCTTCCAAAAAAGGCTTATCTCCCTGTTTCCAGCGCTTTTCTGACACTTGGGCTGACATGTGATGAAAAAGTCAGACATCTTAATCAATGCTTCCAAAAAAGGCTTATCTCCCCGTTTCCAGCTGTTTAGTGACATTTGGGATGATGTGTTATGAAAAATTCAGGAATTTAACCATTTCTTCCAAAAAAAGGCATATCTCCCTGTTTCCAGCGCTTTTCTGACAAAGGAGCTGATATGTGATGAAAAAGTCAAAACGTTAACCATTGCTTACAAAAAAAGGCTTATCTCCCCGTTTCCAGCTGTTTAGTGACATTTGGGATGATGTGCGTTGAAAATTTTAAGAATTTAACCATTTCTTCCAAAAAAGGCTTATCTCCCTGTTTCCAGCGCTTTTCTGACACAGGAGCTGATATGTGATGAAAAAGTCAAAACGTTAACCATTGCTTCCAAAAAAGGCTTATCTCCCCGTTTCCAGCTGTTTAGTGACATTTGGGATGACGTGTGATGAAAACTTCAAGAATTTAACAATTTCTTCCAAAAAAAGGCTTATCTCCCTGTTTCCAGCGCTTTTCTGACACTGGAGCTGATATGTGATGAAAAAGTCAAAATGTTAACCATTGCTTCCAAAAAAGGCTTATCTCCCCGTTTCCAGCTGTTTAGTGACATTTGGGATGATGTGTGATGAAAAATTCAAGAATTTAACCATTTCTTCCAAAAAGGCTTATCTCCCTGTTTCCAGCGCTTTTCTGACACTTGGGCTGACATGTGATGAAAAAGTCAGAAATCTTAATCAATGCTTCCAAAAAAGGCTTATCTCCCCGTTTCCAGCTGTTTAGTGACATTTGGGATGATGTGTGATGAAAAATTCAAGAATTTAACCATTTCTTCCAAAAAAAGGCGTATCTCCCTGTTTCCGGCGCTTTTCTGACACTGGAGCTGATATGTGATGAAAAAGTCAAAATGTTAACCATTGCTTCCAAAAAAGGCTTATCTCCCCATTTCCAGCTGTTTAGTGACATTTGGGATGACGTGTGATGAAAAATTCAAGAATTTAACAATTTCTTCCAAAAAAAGGCATATCTCCCTGTTTCCAGCGCTTTTCTGACACTGGAGCTGATATGTGATGAAAAAGTCAAAATGTTAACCATTGCTTCCAAAAAAGGCTTATCTCCCCGTTTCCAGCTGTTTAGTGACATTTGGGATGATGTGTGATGAAAAATTCAAGAATTTAACCATTTCTTCCAAAAAAAGGCATATCTCCCTGTTTCCAGCGCTTTTCTGACACTGGAGCTGATATGTGATGAAAAAGTCAAAATGTTAACCATTTCTTCCAAAAAAGGCTTATGTCCCTGTTTCCAGCGCTTTTCTGACACTTGGGCTGATATGTGATGAAAAAGTCAAAATGTTAACCATTGCTTCCAAAAAAGGCTTATCTCCCCGTTTCCAGCTGTTTAGTGACATTTGGGATGATGTGTGATGAAAAATTCAAGAATTTAACCATTTCTTCCAAAAAAGGCTTATCTCCCTGTTTCCAGCGCTTTTCTGACACTTGGGCTGACATGTGATGAAAAAGTCAGAAATCTTAATCAATGCTTCCAAAAAAGGCTTATCTCCCCGTTTCCAGCTGTTTAGTGACATTTGGGATGATGTGTGATGAAAAATTCAAGAATTTAACCATTTCTTCCAAAAAAGGCTTATCTCCCTGTTTCCAGCGCTTTTCTGACACTTGGGCTGACATGTGATGAAAAAGTCAGACATCTTAATCAATGCTTCCAAAAAAGGCTTATCTCCCCGTTTCCAGCTGTTTAGTGACATTTGGGATGATGTGTGATGAAAAATTCAAGAATTTAACCATTTCTTCCAAAAAAAGGCATATCTCCCTGTTTCCAGCGCTTTTCTGACACTGGAGCTGATATGTGATGAAAAAGTCAAAATGTTAACCATTTCTTCCAAAAAAGGCTTATGTCCCTGTTTCCAGCGCTTTTCTGACACTTGGGCTGATATGTGATGAAAAAGTCAAAATGTTAACCATTGCTTCCAAAAAAGGCTTACCTCCCCGTTTCCAGCTGTTTAGTGACATTTGGGATGATGTGTGATGAAAAATTCAAGAATTTAACCATTTCTTCCAAAAAAAGGCATATCTCCCTGTTTCCAGCGCTTTTCTGACACTGGAGCTGATATGTGATGAAAAAGTCAAAATGTTAACCATTTCTTCCAAAAAAGGCTTATGTCCCTGTTTCCAGCGCTTTTCTGACACTTGGGCTGATATGTGATGAAAAAGTCAAAATGTTAACCATTGCAATCAAAAAAGGCTTATCTCCCCGTTTCCTGCTGTTTAGTGACATTTGGGATGATGTGTGATGAAAAATTCAAGAATTTAACCATTTCTTCCAAAAAAGGCTTATCTCCCTGTTTCCAGCGCTTTTCTGACACTTGGGCTGACATGTGATGAAAAAGTCAGACATCTTAATCAATGCTTCCAAAAAAGGCTTATCTCCCCGTTTCCAGCTGTTTAGTGACATTTGGGATGATGTGTTATGAAAAATTCAGGAATTTAACCATTTCTTCCAAAAAAAGGCATATCTCCCTGTTTCCAGCGCTTTTCTGACAAAGGAGCTGATATGTGATGAAAAAGTCAAAACGTTAACCATTGCTTACAAAAAAAGGCTTATCTCCCCGTTTCCAGCTGTTTAGTGACATTTGGGATGATGTGCGTTGAAAATTTTAAGAATTTAACCATTTCTTCCAAAAAAGGCTTATCTCCCTGTTTCCAGCGCTTTTCTGACACAGGAGCTGATATGTGATGAAAAAGTCAAAACGTTAACCATTGCTTCCAAAAAAGGCTTATCTCCCCGTTTCCAGCTGTTTAGTGACATTTGGGATGATGTGTGATGAAAAATTCAAGAATTTAACCATTTCTTCCAAAAAAAGGCATATCTCCTTGTTTCCAGCGCTTTTCTGACACTGGAGCTGATATGTGATGAAAAAGTCAAAATGTTAACCATTTCTTCCAAAAAAGGCTTATGTCCCTGTTTCCAGCGCTTTTCTGACACTTGGGCTGATATGTGATGAAAAAGTCAAAATGTTAACCATTGCTTCCAAAAAAGGCTTATCTCCCCGTTTCCTCCTGTTTAGTGACATTTGGGATGATGTGTGATGAAAAATTCAAGAATTTAACCATTTCTTCCAAAAAAGGCTTATCTCCCTGTTTCCAGCGCTTTTCTGACACTTGGGCTGACATGTGATGAAAAAGTCAGACATCTTAATCAATGCTTCCAAAAAAGGCTTATCTCCCCGTTTCCAGCTGTTTAGTGACATTTGGGATGATGTGTTATGAAAAATTCAGGAATTTAACCATTTCTTCCAAAAAAAGGCATATCTCCCTGTTTCCAGCGCTTTTCTGACAAAGGAGCTGATATGTGATGAAAAAGTCAAAACGTTAACCATTGCTTACAAAAAAAGGCTTATCTCCCCGTTTCCAGCTGTTTAGTGACATTTGGGATGATGTGCGTTGAAAATTTTAAGAATTTAACCATTTCTTCCAAAAAAGGCTTATCTCCCTGTTTCCAGCGCTTTTCTGACACAGGAGCTGATATGTGATGAAAAAGTCAAAACGTTAACCATTGCTTCCAAAAAAGGCTTATCTCCCCGTTTCCAGCTGTTTAGTGACATTTGGGATGACGTGTGATGAAAACTTCAAGAATTTAACAATTTCTTCCAAAAAAAGGCTTATCTCCCTGTTTCCAGCGCTTTTCTGACACTGGAGCTGATATGTGATGAAAAAGTCAAAATGTTAACCATTGCTTCCAAAAAAGGCTTATCTCCCCGTTTCCAGCTGTTTAGTGACATTTGGGATGATGTGTGATGAAAAATTCAAGAATTTAACCATTTCTTCCAAAAAGGCTTATCTCCCTGTTTCCAGCGCTTTTCTGACACTTGGGCTGACATGTGATGAAAAAGTCAGAAATCTTAATCAATGCTTCCAAAAAAGGCTTGTCTCCCCGTTTCCAGCTGTTTAGTGACATTTGGGATGATGTGTGATGAAAAATTCAAGAATTTAACCATTTCTTCCAAAAAGGCTTATCTCCCTGTTTCCAGCGCTTTTCTGACACTTGGGCTGACATGTGATGAAAAAGTCAGAAATCTTAATCAATGCTTCCAAAAAAGGCTAATCTCCCCGTTTCCAGCTGTTTAGTGACATTTGGGATGATGTGTGATGAAAAATTCAAGAATTTAACCATTTCTTCCAAAAGAAGGCGTATCTCCCTGTTTCCGGCGCTTTTCTGACACTGGAGCTGATATGTGATGAAAAAGTCAAAATGTTAACCATTGCTTCCAAAAAAGGCTTATCTCCCCATTTCCAGCTGTTTAGTGACATTTGGGATGACGTGTGATGAAAAATTCAAGAATTTAACAATTTCTTCCAAAAAAAGGCATATCTCCCTGTTTCCAGCACTTTTCTGACACTGGAGCTGATATGTGATGAAAAAGTCAAAATGTTAACCATTGCTTCCAAAAAAGGCTTATCTCCCCGTTTCCAGCTGTTTAGTGACATTTGGGATGATGTGTGATGAAAAATTCAAGAATTTAACCATTTCTTCCAAAAAAAGGCATATCTCCCTGTTTCCAGCGCTTTTCTGACACTGGAGCTGATATGTGATGAAAAAGTCAAAATGTTAACCATTTCTTCCAAAAAAGGCTTATGTCCCTGTTTCCAGCGCTTTTCTGACACTTGGGCTGATATGTGATGAAAAAGTCAAAATGTTAACCATTGCTTCCAAAAAAGGCTTATCTCCCCGTTTCCTGCTGTTTAGTGACATTTGGGATGATGTGTGATGAAAAATTCAAGAATTTAACCATTTCTTCCAAAAAAGGCTTATCTCCCTGTTTCCAGCGCTTTTCTGACACTTGGGCTGACATGTGATGAAAAAGTCAGACATCTTAATCAATGCTTCCAAAAAAGGCTTATCTCCCCGTTTCCAGCTGTTTAGTGACATTTGGGATGATGTGTTATGAAAAATTCAGGAATTTAACCATTTCTTCCAAAAAAAGGCATATCTCCCTGTTTCCAGCGCTTTTCTGACAAAGGAGCTGATATGTGATGAAAAAGTCAAAACGTTAACCATTGCTTACAAAAAAAGGCTTATCTCCCCGTTTCCAGCTGTTTAGTGACATTTGGGATGATGTGCGTTGAAAATTTTAAGAATTTAACCATTTCTTCCAAAAAAGGCTTATCTCCCTGTTTCCAGCGCTTTTCTGACACAGGAGCTGATATGTGATGAAAAAGTCAAAACGTTAACCATTGCTTCCAAAAAAGGCTTATCTCCCCGTTTCCAGCTGTTTAGTGACATTTGGGATGACGTGTGATGAAAACTTCAAGAATTTAACAATTTCTTCCAAAAAAAGGCTTATCTCCCTGTTTCCAGCGCTTTTCTGACACTGGAGCTGATATGTGATGAAAAAGTCAAAATGTTAACCATTGCTTCCAAAAAAGGCTTATCTCCCCGTTTCCAGCTGTTTAGTGACATTTGGGATGATGTGTGATGAAAAATTCAAGAATTTAACCATTTCTTCCAAAAAGGCTTATCTCCCTGTTTCCAGCGCTTTTCTGACACTTGGGCTGACATGTGATGAAAAAGTCAGAAATCTTAATCAATGCTTCCAAAAAAGGCTTATCTCCCCGTTTCCAGCTGTTTAGTGACATTTGGGATGATGTGTGATGAAAAATTCAAGAATTTAACCATTTCTTCCAAAAGAAGGCGTATCTCCCTGTTTCCGGCGCTTTTCTGACACTGGAGCTGATATGTGATGAAAAAGTCAAAATGTTAACCATTGCTTCCAAAAAAGGCTTATCTCCCCATTTCCAGCTGTTTAGTGACATTTGGGATGACGTGTGATGAAAAATTCAAGAATTTAACAATTTCTTCCAAAAAAAGGCATATCTCCCTGTTTCCAGCACTTTTCTGACACTGGAGCTGATATGTGATGAAAAAGTCAAAACGTTAACCATTGCTTCCAAAAAAGGCTTATCTCCCCGTTTCCAGCTGTTTAGTGACATTTGGGATGACGTGTGATGAAAACTTCAAGAATTTAACAATTTCTTCCAAAAAAAGGCTTATCTCCCTGTTTCCAGCGCTTTTCTGACACTGGAGCTGATATGTGATGAAAAAGTCAAAATGTTAACCATTGCTTCCAAAAAAGGCTTATCTCCCCATTTCCAGCTGTTTAGTGACATTTGGGATGACGTGTGATGAAAAATTCAAGAATCTAACAATTTCTTCCAAAAAAAGGCATATCTCCCTGTTTCCAGCACTTTTCTGACACTGGAGCTGATATGTGATGAAAAAGTCAAAACGTTAACCATTGCTTCCAAAAAAGGCTTATCTCCCCGTTTCCAGCTGTTTAGTGACATTTGGGATGACGTGTGATGAAAACTTCAAGAATTTAACAATTTCTTCCAAAAAAAGGCTTATCTCCCTGTTTCCAGCGCTTTTCTGACACTGGAGCTGATATGTGATGAAAAAGTCAAAATGTTAACCATTGCTTCCAAAAAAGGCTTATCTCCCCGTTTCCAGCTGTTTAGTGACATTTGGGATGATGTGTGATGAAAAATTCAAGAATTTAACCATTTCTTCCAAAAAGGCTTATCTCCCTGTTTCCAGCGCTTTTCTGACACTTGGGCTGACATGTGATGAAAAAGTCAGAAATCTTAATCAATGCTTCCAAAAAAGGCTTGTCTCCCCGTTTCCAGCTGTTTAGTGACATTTGGGATGATGTGTGATGAAAAATTCAAGAATTTAACCATTTCTTCCAAAAAGGCTTATCTCCCTGTTTCCAGCGCTTTTCTGACACTTGGGCTGACATGTGATGAAAAAGTCAGAAATCTTAATCAATGCTTCCAAAAAAGGCTAATCTCCCCGTTTCCAGCTGTTTAGTGACATTTGGGATGATGTGTGATGAAAAATTCAAGAATTTAACCATTTCTTCCAAAAGAAGGCGTATCTCCCTGTTTCCGGCGCTTTTCTGACACTGGAGCTGATATGTGATGAAAAAGTCAAAATGTTAACCATTGCTTCCAAAAAAGGCTTATCTCCCCATTTCCAGCTGTTTAGTGACATTTGGGATGACGTGTGATGAAAAATTCAAGAATTTAACAATTTCTTCCAAAAAAAGGCATATCTCCCTGTTTCCAGCACTTTTCTGACACTGGAGCTGATATGTGATGAAAAAGTCAAAATGTTAACCATTGCTTCCAAAAAAGGCTTATCTCCCCGTTTCCAGCTGTTTAGTGACATTTGGGATGATGTGTGATGAAAAATTCAAGAATTTAACCTTTTCTTCCAAAAAAAGGCAGATCTCCCTGTTTCCAGCGCTTTTCTGACACTGGAGCTGATATGTGATGAAAAAGTCAAAATGTTAACCATTTCTTCCAAAAAAGGCTTATGTCCCTGTTTCCAGCGCTTTTCTGACACTTGGGCTGATATGTGATGAAAAAGTCAAAATGTTAACCATTGCTTCCAAAAAAGGCTTATCTCCCCGTTTCCTGCTGTTTAGTGACATTTGGGATGATGTGTGATGAAAAATTCAAGAATTTAACCATTTCTTCCAAAAAAGGCTTATCTCCCTGTTTCCAGCGCTTTTCTGACACTTGGGCTGACATGTGATGAAAAAGTCAGACATCTTAATCAATGCTTCCAAAAAAGGCTTATCTCCCCGTTTCCAGCTGTTTAGTGACATTTGGGATGATGTGTTATGAAAAATTCAGGAATTTAACCATTTCTTCCAAAAAAAGGCATATCTCCCTGTTTCCAGCGCTTTTCTGACAAAGGAGCTGATATGTGATGAAAAAGTCAAAACGTTAACCATTGCTTACAAAAAAAGGCTTATCTCCCCGTTTCCAGCTGTTTAGTGACATTTGGGATGATGTGCGTTGAAAATTTTAAGAATTTAACCATTTCTTCCAAAAAAGGCTTATCTCCCTGTTTCCAGCGCTTTTCTGACACAGGAGCTGATATGTGATGAAAAAGTCAAAACGTTAACCATTGCTTCCAAAAAAGGCTTATCTCCCCGTTTCCAGCTGTTTAGTGACATTTGGGATGACGTGTGATGAAAACTTCAAGAATTTAACAATTTCTTCCAAAAAAAGGCTTATCTCCCTGTTTCCAGCGCTTTTCTGACACTGGAGCTGATATGTGATGAAAAAGTCAAAATGTTAACCATTGCTTCCAAAAAAGGCTTATCTCCCCGTTTCCAGCTGTTTAGTGACATTTGGGATGATGTGTGATGAAAAATTCAAGAATTTAACCATTTCTTCCAAAAAGGCTTATCTCCCTGTTTCCAGCGCTTTTCTGACACTTGGGCTGACATGTGATGAAAAAGTCAGAAATCTTAATCAATGCTTCCAAAAAAGGCTTATCTCCCCGTTTCCAGCTGTTTAGTGACATTTGGGATGATGTGTGATGAAAAATTCAAGAATTTAACCATTTCTTCCAAAAGAAGGCGTATCTCCCTGTTTCCGGCGCTTTTCTGACACTGGAGCTGATATGTGATGAAAAAGTCAAAATGTTAACCATTGCTTCCAAAAAAGGCTTATCTCCCCATTTCCAGCTGTTTAGTGACATTTGGGATGACGTGTGATGAAAAATTCAAGAATTTAACAATTTCTTCCAAAAAAAGGCATATCTCCCTGTTTCCAGCACTTTTCTGACACTGGAGCTGATATGTGATGAAAAAGTCAAAATGTTAACCATTGCTTCCAAAAAAGGCTTATCTCCCCGTTTCCAGCTGTTTAGTGACATTTGGGATGATGTGTGATGAAAAATTCAAGAATTTAACCATTTCTTCCAAAAAAAGGCATATCTCCCTGTTTCCAGCGCTTTTCTGACACTGGAGCTGATATGTGATGAAAAAGTCAAAATGTTAACCATTTCTTCCAAAAAAGGCTTATGTCCCTGTTTCCAGCGCTTTTCTGACACTTGGGCTGATATGTGATGAAAAAGTCAAAATGTTAACCATTGCTTCCAAAAAAGGCTTATCTCCCCGTTTCCTGCTGTTTAGTGACATTTGGGATGATATGTGATGAAAAATTCAAGAATTTAACCATTTCTTCCAAAAAAGGCTTATCTCCCTGTTTCCAGCGCTTTTCTGACACTTGGGCTGACATGTGATGAAAAAGTCAGACATCTTAATCAATGCTTCCAAAAAAGGCTTATCTCCCCGTTTCCAGCTGTTTAGTGACATTTGGGATGATGTGTTATGAAAAATTCAGGAATTTAACCATTTCTTCCAAAAAAAGGCATATCTCCCTGTTTCCAGCGCTTTTCTGACAAAGGAGCTGATATGTGATGAAAAAGTCAAAACGTTAACCATTGCTTACAAAAAAAGGCTTATCTCCCCGTTTCCAGCTGTTTAGTGACATTTGGGATGATGTGCGTTGAAAATTTTAAGAATTTAACCATTTCTTCCAAAAAAGGCTTATCTCCCTGTTTCCAGCGCTTTTCTGACACAGGAGCTGATATGTGATGAAAAAGTCAAAACGTTAACCATTGCTTCCAAAAAAGGCTTATCTCCCCGTTTCCAGCTGTTTAGTGACATTTGGGATGACGTGTGATGAAAACTTCAAGAATTTAACAATTTCTTCCAAAAAAAGGCTTATCTCCCTGTTTCCAGCGCTTTTCTGACACTGGAGCTGATATGTGATGAAAAAGTCAAAATGTTAACCATTGCTTCCAAAAAAGGCTTATCTCCCCGTTTCCAGCTGTTTAGTGACATTTGGGATGATGTGTGATGAAAAATTCAAGAATTTAACCATTTCTTCCAAAAAGGCTTATCTCCCTGTTTCCAGCGCTTTTCTGACACTTGGGCTGACATGTGATGAAAAAGTCAGAAATCTTAATCAATGCTTCCAAAAAAGGCTTATCTCCCCGTTTCCAGCTGTTTAGTGACATTTGGGATGATGTGTGATGAAAAATTCAAGAATTTAACCATTTCTTCCAAAAAAAGGCGTATCTCCCTGTTTCCGGCGCTTTTCTGACACTGGAGCTGATATGTGATGAAAAAGTCAAAATGTTAACCATTGCTTCCAAAAAAGGCTTATCTCCCCATTTCCAGCTGTTTAGTGACATTTGGGATGACGTGTGATGAAAAATTCAAGAATTTAACAATTTCTTCCAAAAAAAGGCATATCTCCCTGTTTCCAGCGCTTTTCTGACACTGGAGCTGATATGTGATGAAAAAGTCAAAATGTTAACCATTGCTTCCAAAAAAGGCTTATCTCCCCGTTTCCAGCTGTTTAGTGACATTTGGGATGATGTGTGATGAAAAATTCAAGAATTTAACCATTTCTTCCAAAAAAAGGCATATCTCCCTGTTTCCAGCGCTTTTCTGACACTGGAGCTGATATGTGATGAAAAAGTCAAAATGTTAACCATTTCTTCCAAAAAAGGCTTATGTCCCTGTTTCCAGCGCTTTTCTGACACTTGGGCTGATATGTGATGAAAAAGTCAAAATGTTAACCATTGCTTCCAAAAAAGGCTTATCTCCCCGTTTCCTCCTGTTTAGTGACATTTGGGATGATGTGTGATGAAAAATTCAAGAATTTAACCATTTCTTCCAAAAAAGGCTTATCTCCCTGTTTCCAGCGCTTTTCTGACACTTGGGCTGACATGTGATGAAAAAGTCAGACATCTTAATCAATGCTTCCAAAAAAGGCTTATCTCCCCGTTTCCAGCTGTTTAGTGACATTTGGGATGATGTGTTATGAAAAATTCAGGAATTTAACCATTTCTTCCAAAAAAAGGCATATCTCCCTGTTTCCAGCGCTTTTCTGACAAAGGAGCTGATATGTGATGAAAAAGTCAAAACGTTAACCATTGCTTACAAAAAAAGGCTTATCTCCCCGTTTCCAGCTGTTTAGTGACATTTGGGATGATGTGCGTTGAAAATTTTAAGAATTTAACCATTTCTTCCAAAAAAGGCTTATCTCCCTGTTTCCAGCGCTTTTCTGACACAGGAGCTGATATGTGATGAAAAAGTCAAAACGTTAACCATTGCTTCCAAAAAAGGCTTATCTCCCCGTTTCCAGCTGTTTAGTGACATTTGGGATGACGTGTGATGAAAACTTCAAGAATTTAACAATTTCTTCCAAAAAAAGGCTTATCTCCCTGTTTCCAGCGCTTTTCTGACACTGGAGCTGATATGTGATGAAAAAGTCAAAATGTTAACCATTGCTTCCAAAAAAGGCTTATCTCCCCGTTTCCAGCTGTTTAGTGACATTTGGGATGATGTGTGATGAAAAATTCAAGAATTTAACCATTTCTTCCAAAAAGGCTTATCTCCCTGTTTCCAGCGCTTTTCTGACACTTGGGCTGACATGTGATGAAAAAGTCAGAAATCTTAATCAATGCTTCCAAAAAAGGCTTATCTCCCCGTTTCCAGCTGTTTAGTGACATTTGGGATGATGTGTGATGAAAAATTCAAGAATTTAACCATTTCTTCCAAAAAAAGGCGTATCTCCCTGTTTCCGGCGCTTTTCTGACACTGGAGCTGATATGTGATGAAAAAGTCAAAATGTTAACCATTGCTTCCAAAAAAGGCTTATCTCCCCATTTCCAGCTGTTTAGTGACATTTGGGATGACGTGTGATGAAAAATTCAAGAATTTAACAATTTCTTCCAAAAAAAGGCATATCTCCCTGTTTCCAGCGCTTTTCTGACACTGGAGCTGATATGTGATGAAAAAGTCAAAATGTTAACCATTGCTTCCAAAAAAGGCTTATCTCCCCGTTTCCAGCTGTTTAGTGACATTTGGGATGATGTGTGATGAAAAATTCAAGAATTTAACCATTTCTTCCAAAAAAAGGCATATCTCCCTGTTTCCAGCGCTTTTCTGACACTGGAGCTGATATGTGATGAAAAAGTCAAAATGTTAACCATTTCTTCCAAAAAAGGCTTATGTCCCTGTTTCCAGCGCTTTTCTGACACTTGGGCTGATATGTGATGAAAAAGTCAAAATGTTAACCATTGCTTCCAAAAAAGGCTTATCTTCCCGTTTCCTGCTGTTTAGTGACATTTGGGATGATGTGTGATGAAAAATTCAAGAATTTAACCATTTCTTCCAAAAAAGGCTTATCTCCCTGTTTCCAGCGCTTTTCTGACACTTGGGCTGACATGTGATGAAAAAGTCAGACATCTTAATCAATGCTTCCAAAAAAGGCTTATCTCCCCGTTTCCAGCTGTTTAGTGACATTTGGGATGATGTGTTATGAAAAATTCAGGAATTTAACCATTTCTTCCAAAAAAAGGCATATCTCCCTGTTTCCAGCGCTTTTCTGACAAAGGAGCTGATATGTGATGAAAAAGTCAAAACGTTAACCATTGTTTCCAAAAAAGGCTTATCTCCCCGTTTACAGCTGTTTAGTGACATTTGGGATGATGTGTGATGAAAAATTCAAGAATTTAACCATTTCTTCCAAAAAAAGGCATATCTCCCTGTTTCCAGCGCTTTTCTGACAAAGGAGCTGATATGTGATGAAAAAGTCAAAACGTTAACCATTGCTTACAAAAAAAGGCTTATCTCCCCGTTTCCAGCTGTTTAGTGACATTTGGGATGATGTGTGATGAAAAATTCAAGAATTTAACCATTTCTTCCAAAAAAAGGCGTATCTCCCTGTTTCCGGCGCTTTTCTGACACTGGAGCTGATATGTGATGAAAAAGTCAAAATGTTAACCATTGCTTCCAAAAAAGGCTTATCTCCCCATTTCCAGCTGTTTAGTGACATTTGGGATGACGTGTGATGAAAAATTCAAGAATTTAACAATTTCTTCCAAAAAAAGGCATATCTCCCTGTTTCCAGCGCTTTTCTGACACTGGAGCTGATATGTGATGAAAAAGTCAAAATGTTAACCATTGCTTCCAAAAAAGGCTTATCTCCCCGTTTCCAGCTGTTTAGTGACATTTGGGATGATGTGTGATGAAAAATTCAAGAATTTAACCATTTCTTCCAAAAAAAGGCATATCTCCCTGTTTCCAGCGCTTTTCTGACACTGGAGCTGATATGTGATGAAAAAGTCAAAATGTTAACCATTTCTTCCAAAAAAGGCTTATGTCCCTGTTTCCAGCGCTTTTCTGACACTTGGGCTGATATGTGATGAAAAAGTCAAAATGTTAACCATTGCTTCCAAAAAAGGCTTATCTCCCCGTTTCCTGCTGTTTAGTGACATTTGGGATGATGTGTGATGAAAAATTCAAGAATTTAACCATTTCTTCCAAAAAAGGCTTATCTCCCTGTTTCCAGCGCTTTTCTGACACTTGGGCTGACATGTGATGAAAAAGTCAGACATCTTAATCAATGCTTCCAAAAAAGGCTTATCTCCCCGTTTCCAGCTGTTTAGTGACATTTGGGATGATGTGTTATGAAAAATTCAGGAATTTAACCATTTCTTCCAAAAAAAGGCATATCTCCCTGTTTCCAGCGCTTTTCTGACAAAGGAGCTGATATGTGATGAAAAAGTCAAAACGTTAACCATTGTTTCCAAAAAAGGCTTATCTCCCCGTTTACAGCTGTTTAGTGACATTTGGGATGATGTGTGATGAAAAATTCAAGAATTTAACCATTTCTTCCAAAAAAAGGCATATCTCCCTGTTTCCAGCGCTTTTCTGACAAAGGAGCTGATATGTGATGAAAAAGTCAAAACGTTAACCATTGCTTACAAAAAAAGGCTTATCTCCCCGTTTCCAGCTGTTTAGTGACATTTGGGATGATGTGCATTGAAAATTTTAAGAATTTAACCATTTCTTCCAAAAAAGGCTTATCTCCCTGTTTCCAGCGCTTTTCTGACACAGGAGCTGATATGTGATGAAAAAGTCAAAACGTTAACCATTGCTTCCAAAAAAGGCTTATCTCCCCGTTTCCAGCTGTTTAGTGACATTTGGGATGATGTGTGATGAAAAATTCAAGAATTTAACCATTTCTTCCAAAAAAAGGCATATCTCCCTGTTTCCAGCGCTTTTCTGACACTGGAGCTGATATGTGATGAAAAAGTCAAAATGTTAACCATTTCTTCCAAAAAAGGCTTATGTCCCTGTTTCCAGCGCTTTTCTGACACTTGGGCTGATATGTGATGAAAAAGTCAAAATGTTAACCATTGCTTCCAAAAAAGGCTTATCTCCCCGTTTCCTCCTGTTTAGTGACATTTGGGATGATGTGTGATGAAAAATTCAAGAATTTAACCATTTCTTCCAAAAAAGGCTTATCTCCCTGTTTCCAGCGCTTTTCTGACACTTGGGCTGACATGTGATGAAAAAGTCAGACATCTTAATCAATGCTTCCAAAAAAGGCTTATCTCCCCGTTTCCAGCTGTTTAGTGACATTTGGGATGATGTGTTATGAAAAATTCAGGAATTTAACCATTTCTTCCAAAAAAAGGCATATCTCCCTGTTTCCAGCGCTTTTCTGACAAAGGAGCTGATATGTGATGAAAAAGTCAAAATGTTAACCATTGCTTCCAAAAAAGGCTTATCTCCCCGTTTCCAGCTGTTTAGTGACATTTGGGATGATGTGTGATGAAAAATTCAAGAATTTAACCATTTCTTCCAAAAAAAGGCATATCTCCCTGTTTCCAGCGCTTTTCTGACACTGGAGCTGATATGTGATGAAAAAGTCAAAATGTTAACCATTGCTTCCAAAAAAGGCTTATCTCCCCGTTTCCAGCTGTTAAAAACATTTGGGATGATGTGTGATGAAAAATTCAAGAATTTAACCATTTCTTCCAAAAAAGGCTTATCTCCCTGTTTCCAGCGCTTTTCTGACACTGGAGCTGATATGTGATGAAAAAGTCAAAATGTTAACCATTGCTTCCAAAAAAGGCTTATCTCCCCGTTTCCAGCTGTTTAGTGACATTTGGGATGATGTGTGATGAAAAATTCAAGAATTTAACCATTTCTTCCAAAAAAGGCTTATCTCCTTGTTATCAGCGCTTTTCTGACACATGGGCTGACATGTGATGAAAAAGTCAGAAATCTTAATCAATGCTTCCAAAAAAGGCTGATCTCCCCGTTTCCAGCTGTTTAGTGACATTTGGGATGATGTGTGATGAAAAATTCAAGAATTTAACCATTTCTTCCAAAAAAGGCTTATCTCCCTGTTATCAGCGCTTTTCTGACACATGGGCTGACATGTGATGAAAAAGTCAGAAATCTTAATCAATGCTTCCAAAAAAGGCTTATCTCCCCGTTTCCAGCTGTTTAGTGACATTTGGGATGATGTGTGATGAAAAATTCAAGAATTTAACCATTTCTTCCAAAAAAGGCTTATCTCCCTGTTTCCAGCGCTTTTCTGACACTTGGGCTGACATGTGATGAAAAAGTCAGAAATCTTAATCAATGCTTTCAAAAAAGGCTTATCTCCCTGTTTCCAGCTGTTTAGTGACATTTGGGATGATGTGTGATGAAAAATTCAAGAATTTAACCATTTCTTCCAAAAAAGGCTTATCTCCCTGTTATCAGCGCTTTTCTGACACATGGGCTGACATGTGATGAAAAAGTCAGAAATCTTAATCAATGCTTCCAAAAAAGGCTTATCTCCCCGTTTCCAGCTGTTTAGTGACATTTGGGATGATGTGTGATGAAAAATTCAAGAATTTAACCATTTCTTCCAAAAAAGGCTTATCTCCCTGTTATCAGCGCTTTTCTGACACATGGGCTGACATGTGATGAAAAAGTCAGAAATCTTAATCAATGCTTCCAAAAAAGGCTTATCTCCCCGTTTCCAGCTGTTTAGTGACATTTGGAATGATGTGTGATGAAAAATTCAAGAATTTAACCATTTCTTCCAAAAAAGGCTTATCTCCCTGTTTCCAGCGCTTTTCTGACACTTGGGCTGACATGTGATGAAAAAGTCAGAAATCTTAATCAATGCTTTCAAAAAAGGCTTATCTCCCCGTTTCCAGCTGTTTAGTGACATTTGGGATGATGTGTGATGAAAAATTCAGGAATTTAACCATTTCTTCCAAAAAAAGGCATATCTCCCTGTTTCCAGCGGTTTTCTTACACTGGAGCTGATATGTGATGAAAAAGTCAAAATGTTAACCATTGCTTCCAAAAAAGGCTTATCTCCCCGTTTCCAGCTGTTTAGTGACATTTGGGATGATGTGTGATGAAAAATTCAAGAATTTAACCATTTCTTCCAAAAAAGGCTTATCTCCCTGTTTCCAGCGCTTTTCTGACACTTGGGCTGACATGTGATGAAAAAGTCAGAAATCTTAATCAATGCTTCCAAAAAAGGCTTATCTCCCCGTTTCCAGCTGTTTAGTGACATTTGGGATAATGTGTGATGAAAAATTCAAGAATTTAACCATTTCTTCCAAAAAAAGGCATATCTCCCTGTTTCCAGAGCTTTTCTGACACTGGAGCTGATATGTGATGAAAAAGTCAAAATGTTAACCATTGCTTCCAAAAAAGGCTTATCTCCCTGTTTCCAGCTGTTTAGTGACATTTGGGATGATGTGTGATGAAAAATTCAAGAATTTAACCATTTCTTCCAAAAAAAGGCTTATCTCCCTGTTTCCAGCGCTTTTCTGACACTTGGGCTGACATGTGATGTAAAAGTCAGAAATCTTAATCAATGCTTCCAAAAAAGGCTTATCTCCCCGTTTCCAGCTGTTTAGTGACATTTGGGATGATGTGTGATGAAAAATTCAAGAATTTAACCATTTCTTCCAAGAAAAGGCATATCTCCCTGTTTCCAGCGCTTTTCTGACACTGGAGCTGATATGTGATGAAAAAGTCAAAATGTTAACCATTGCTTCCAAAAAAGGCTTATCTCCCCGTTTCCAGCTGTTTAGTGACATTTGGGATGATGTGTGATGAAAAATTCAAGAATTTAACCATTTCTTCCAAAAAAGGCTTATCTCCCTGTTTCCAGCGCTTTTCTGACACTTGGGCTGACATGTGATGAAAAAGTCAGAAATCTTAATCAATGCTTCCAAAAAAGGCTTATCTCCCCGTTTCCAGCTGTTTAGTGACATTTAGGATGATGTGTGATGAAAAATTCAAGAATTTAACCATTTCTTCCAAAAAAAAGGCATATCTCCCTGTTTCCAGCGCTTTTCTGACACAGGAGCTGATATGTGATGAAAAAGTCAAAATGTTAACCATTGCTTCCAAAAAAGGCTTATCTCCCCGTTTCCAGCTGTTTAGTGACATTTGGGATGATGTGTGATGAAAAATTCAAGAATTTAACCATTTCTTCCAAAAAAGGCTTATCTCCCTGTTTCCAGCGCTTTTCTGACACTTGGGCTGACATGTGATGAAAAAGTCAGAAATCTTAATCAATGCTTCCAATAAAGGCTTATCTCCCCGTTTCCAGCTGTTTAGTGACATTTGGGATGATGTGTGATGAAAAATTCAAGAATTTAACCATTTCTTCCAAAAAAGGCTTATCTCCCTGTTTCCAGCGCTTTTCTGACACTTGGGCTGACATGTGATGAAAAAGTCAGAAATCTTAATCAATGCTTCCAAAAAAGGCTTATCTCTCCGTTTCCAGCTGTTTAGTGACATTTGGGATGATGTGTGATGAAAAATTCAAGAATTTAACCATTTCTTCCAAAAAAAGGCATATCTCCCTGTTTCCAGCGCTTTTCTGACACAGGAGCTGATATGTGATGAAAAAGTCAAAATGTTAACCATTGCTTCCAAAAAAGGCTTATCTCCCCGTTTCCAGCTGTTTAGTGACATTTGGGATGATGTGCGATGAAAAATTCAAGAATTTAACCATTTCTTCCAAAAAAGGCTTATCTCCCTGTTTCCAGCGCTTTTCTGACACTTGGGCTGACATGTGATGAAAAAGTCAGAAATCTTAACCATTGCTTCCAAAAAAGGCTTATCTCCCCGTTTCCAGCTGTTTAGTGACATTTGGGATGATGTGTGATGAAAAATTCAAGAATTTAACCATTTCTTCCAAAAAAGGCTTATCTCCCTGTTTCCAGCGCTTTTCTGACACTTGGGCTGACATGTGATGAAAAAGTCAGAAATCTTAATCAATGCTTCCAAAAAAGGCTTATCTCCCCGTTTCCAGCTGTTTAGTGACATTTGGGATGATGTGTGATGAAAAATTCAAGAATTTAACCATTTCTTCCAAAAAAAGGCATATCTCCCTGTTTCCAGCGCTTTTATGACACTGGAGCTGATATCTGATGAAAAAGTCAAAATGTTAACCATTGCTTCCAAAAAAGGCTTATCTCCCCGTTTCCAGCTGTTTAGTGACATTTGGGATGATGTGTGATGAAAAATTCAAGAATTTAACCATTTCTTCCAAAAAAAGGCATATCTCCCTGTTTCCAGCGCTTTTATGACACTGGAGCTGATATGTGATGAAAAAGTCAGAAATCTTAATCAATGCTTCCAAAAAAGGCTTATCTCCCCGTTTCCAGCTGTTTAGTGACATTTGGGATGATGTGTGATGAAAAATTCAAGAATTTAACCATTTCTTCCAAAAAAAGGCATATCTCCCTGTTTCCAGCGCTTTTCTGACACAGGAGCTGATATGTGATGAAAAAGTCAGAAATCTTAATCAATGCTTCCAAAAAAGGCTTATCTCTCCGTTTCCAGCTGTTTAGTGACATTTGGGATGATGTGTGATGAAAAATTCAAGAATTTAACCATTTCTTCCAAAAAAAGGCATATCTCCCTGTTTCCAGCGCTTTTCTGACACAGGAGCTGATATGTGATGAAAAAGTCAAAATGTTAACCATTGCTTCCAAAAAAGGCTTATCTCCCCGTTTCCAGCTGTTTAGTGACATTTGGGATGATGTGCGATGAAAAATTCAAGAATTTAACCATTTCTTCCAAAAAAGGCTTATCTCCCTGTTTCCAGCGCTTTTCTGACACTTGGGCTGACATGTGATGAAAAAGTCAAAATGTTAACCATTGCTTCCAAAAAAGGCTTATCTCCCCGTTTCCAGCTGTTTAGTGACATTTGGGATGATGTGTGATGAAAAATTCAAGAATTTAACCATTTCTTCCAAAAAAGGCTTATCTCCCTGTTTCCAGCGCTTTTCTGACACTTGGGCTGACATGTGATGAAAAAGTCAGAAATCTTAATCAATGCTTCCAAAAAAGTCTTATCTCCCCGTTTCCAGCTGTTTAGTGACATTTGGGATGATGTGTGATGAAAAATTCAAGAATTTAACCATTTCTTCCAAAAAAAGGCATATCTCCCTGTTTCCAGCGCTTTTCTGACACTTGGGCTGACATGTGATGAAAAAGTCAGAAATCTTAATCAATGCTTCCAAAAAAGGCGTATCTCCCCGTTTCCAGCTGTTTAGTGACATTTGGGATGATGTGTGATGAAAAATTCAAAAAATTAACCATTTCTTCCAAAAAAAAAGGCATATCTCCCTGTTTCCAGCGCTTTTCTGACACAGGGGCTGATATGTGATGAAAAAGTCAAAATGTTAACCATTGCTTCCAAAAAAGGCTTATCTCCCCGTTTCCAGCTGTTTAGTGACATTTGGGATGATGTGTGATGAAAAATTCAAGAATTTAACCATTTCTTCCAAA
Organism: Limanda limanda; assembly: GCF_963576545.1. Lineage (NCBI taxonomy): Eukaryota > Metazoa > Chordata > Actinopteri > Pleuronectiformes > Pleuronectidae > Limanda > Limanda limanda. The sequence goes on along the minus strand of NC_083644.1, from coordinate 29,525,290 downwards.
ATAAGGCTTATCTCCCTGTTTCCAGCGCTTTTCTGACACTTGGGCTGACATGTGATGAAAAAGTCAGAAATCTTAATCATTGCTTCCAAAAAAGGCTTATCTCCCCGTTTCCAGCTGTTTAGTGACATTTGGGATGATGTGTGATGAAAAATTCAAGAATTTAACCATTTCTTCCAAAAAAGGCTTATCTCCCTGTTTCCAGCGCTTTTCTGACACTTGGGCTGACATGTGATGAAAAAGTCAGAAATCTTAATCAATGCTTCCAAAAAAGGCTTATCTCCCCGTTTCCAGCTGTTTAGTGACATTTGGGATGATGTGTGATGAAAAATTCAAGAATTTAACCATTTCTTCCAAAAAAGGCTTATCTCCCTGTTTCCAGCGCTTTTCTGACACTTGGGCTGACATATGATGAAAAAGTCAGAAATCTTAATCAATGCTTCCAAAAAAGGCTTATCTCCCCGTTTCCAGCTGTTTAGTGACATTTGGGATGATGTGTGATGAAAAATTCAAGAATTTAACCATTTCTTCCAAAAAAGGCTTATCTCCCTGTTTCCAGCGCTTTTCTGACACTTGGGCTGACATGTGATGAAAAAGTCAGAAATCTTAATCAATGCTTCCAATAAAGGCTTATCTCCCCGTTTCCAGCTGTTTAGTGACATTTGGGATGATGTGTGATGAAAAATTCAAGAATTTAACCATTTCTTCCAAAAAAGGCTTATCTCCCTGTTTCCAGCGCTTTTCTGACACTTGGGCTGACATGTGATGAAAAAGTCAAAATGTTAACCATTGCTTCCAAAAAAGGCTTATCTCCCCGTTTCCAGCTGTTTAGTGACATTTGGGATGATGTGTGATGAAAAATTCAAGAATTTAACCATTTCTTCCAAAAAAGGCTTATCTCCCTGTTTCCAGCGCTTTTCTGACACTTGGGCTGACATGTGATGAAAAAGTCAGAAATCTTAATCAATGCTTCCAAAAAAGGCTTATCTCCCCGTTTCCAGCTGTTTAGTGACATTTGGGATGATGTGTGATGAAAAATTCAAGAATTTAACCATTTCTTCCAAAAAAAGGCATATCTCCCTGTTTCCAGCGCTTTTATGACACTGGAGCTGATATGTGATGAAAAAGTCAAAATGTTAACCATTGCTTCCAAAAAAGGCTTATCTCCCCGTTTCCAGCTGTTTAGTGACATTTGGGATGATGTGTGATGAAAAATTCAAGAATTTAACCATTTCTTCCAAAAAAAGGCATATCTCCCTGTTTCCAGCGCTTTTATGACACTGGAGCTGATATGTGATGAAAAAGTCAGAAATCTTAATCAATGCTTCCAAAAAAGGCTTATCTCCCCGTTTCCAGCTGTTTAGTGACATTTGGGATGATGTGTGATGAAAAATTCAAGAATTTAACCATTTCTTCCAAAAAAAGGCATATCTCCCTGTTTCCAGCGCTTTTCTGACACAGGAGCTGATATGTGATGAAAAAGTCAGAAATCTTAATCAATGCTTCCAAAAAAGGCTTATCTCTCCGTTTCCAGCTGTTTAGTGACATTTGGGATGATGTGTGATGAAAAATTCAAGAATTTAACCATTTCTTCCAAAAAAAGGCATATCTCCCTGTTTCCAGCGCTTTTCTGACACAGGAGCTGATATGTGATGAAAAAGTCAAAATGTTAACCATTGCTTCCAAAAAAGGCTTATCTCCCCGTTTCCAGCTGTTTAGTGACATTTGGGATGATGTGCGATGAAAAATTCAAGAATTTAACCATTTCTTCCAAAAAAGGCTTATCTCCCTGTTTCCAGCGCTTTTCTGACACTTGGGCTGACATGTGATGAAAAAGTCAAAATGTTAACCATTGCTTCCAAAAAAGGCTTATCTCCCCGTTTCCAGCTGTTTAGTGACATTTGGGATGATGTGTGATGAAAAATTCAAGAATTTAACCATTTCTTCCAAAAAAGGCTTATCTCCCTGTTTCCAGCGCTTTTCTGACACTTGGGCTGACATGTGATGAAAAAGTCAGAAATCTTAATCAATGCTTCCAAAAAAGGCTTATCTCCCCGTTTCCAGCTGTTTAGTGACATTTGGGATGATGTGTGATGAAAAATTCAAGAATTTAACCATTTCTTCCAAAAAAAGGCATATCTCCCTGTTTCCAGCGCTTTTATGACACTGGAGCTGATATGTGATGAAAAAGTCAAAATGTTAACCATTGCTTCCAAAAAAGGCTTATCTCCCCGTTTCCAGCTGTTTAGTGACATTTGGGATGATGTGTGATGAAAAATTCAAGAATTTAACCATTTCTTCCAAAAAAGGCTTATCTCCCTGTTTCCAGCGCTTTTCTGACACTTGGGCTGACATGTGATGAAAAAGTCAGAAATCTTAATCAATGCTTCCAAAAAAGGCTTATCTCCCCGTTTCCAGCTGTTTAGTGACATTTGGGATGATGTGTGATGAAAAATTCAAGAATTTAACCATTTCTTCCAAAAAAAAGGCATATCTCCCTGTTTCCAGCGCTTTTCTGACACAGGGGCTGATATGTGATGAAAAAGTCAAAATGTTAACCATTGCTTCCAAAAAAGGCTTATCTCCCCGTTTCCAGCTGTTTAGTGACATTTGGGATGATGTGTGATGAAAAATTCAAGAATTTAACCATTTCTTCCAAAAAAAGGCTTATCTCCCTGTTTCCAGCGCTTTTCTGACACTGAAGCTGATATGTGATGAAAAAGTCAAAATGTTAACCATTGCTTCCAAAAAAGGCTTATCTCCCCGTTCCCAGCTGTTTAGTGACATTTGGGATGATGTGTGATGAAAAATTCAAGAATTTAACCATTTCTTCCAAAAAAGGCTTATCTCCCTGTTTCCAGCGCTTTTCTGACACTTGGGCTGACATGTGATGGAAAAAGTCAGAAATCTTAATCAATGCTTCCAAAAAAGGCTTATCTCCCCGTTTCCAGCTGTTTAGTGACATTTGGGATAATGTGTGATGAAAAATTCAAGAATTTAACCATTTCTTCCAAAAAAAGGCATATCTCCCTGTTTCCAGAGCTTTTCTGACACTGGAGCTGATATGTGATGAAAAAGTCAAAATGTTAACCATTGCTTCCAAAAAAGGCCTATCTCCCTGTTTCCAGCTGTTTAGTGACATTTGGGATGATGTGTGATGAAAAATTCAAGAATTTAACCATTTCTTCCAAAAAAAGGCTTATCTCCCTGTTTCCAGCGCTTTTCTGACACTTGGGCTGACATGTGATGAAAAAGTCAAAAATCTTAATCAATGCTTCCAAAAAAGGCTTATCTCCCCGTTTCCAGCTGTTTAGTGACATTTGGGATGATGTGTGATGAAAAATTCAAGAATTTAACCATTTCTTCCAAGAAAAGGCATATCTCCCTGTTTCCAGCGCTTTTCTGACACTGGAGCTGATATGTGATGAAAAAGTCAAAATGTTAACCATTGCTTCCAAAAAAGGCTTATCTCCCCGTTTCCAGCTGTTTAGTGACATTTGGGATGATGTGTGATGAAAAATTCAAGAATTTAACCATTTCTTCCAAAAAAGGCTTATCTCCCTGTTTCCAGCGCTTTTCTGACACTTGGGCTGACATGTGATGAAAAAGTCAGAAATCTTAATCAATGCTTCCAAAAAAGGCTTATCTCCCCGTTTCCAGCTGTTTAGTGACATTTGGGATGATGTGTGATGAAAAATTCAAGAATTTAACCATTTCTTCCAAAAAAAGGCATATCTCCCTGTTTCCAGCGCTTTTCTGACACAGGAGCTGATATGTGATGAAAAAGTCAAAATGTTAACCATTGCTTCCAAAAAAGGCTTATCTCCCCGTTTCCAGCTGTTTAGTGACATTTGGGATGATGTGCGATGAAAAATTCAAGAATTTAACCATTTCTTCCAAAAAAGGCTTAACTCCCTGTTTCCAGCGCTTTTCTGACACTTGGGCTGACATGTGATGAAAAAGTCAAAATGTTAACCATTGCTTCCAAAAAAGGCTTATCTCCCTGTTTCCAGCGCTTTTCTGACACTTGGGCTGACATGTGATGGAAAAAGTCAGAAATCTTAATCAATGCTTCCAAAAAAGGCTTATCTCCCCGTTTCCAGCTGTTTAGTGACATTTGGGATAATGTGTGATGAAAAATTCAAGAATTTAACCATTTCTTCCAAAAAAAGGCATATCTCCCTGTTTCCAGAGCTTTTCTGACACTGGAGCTGATATGTGATGAAAAAGTCAAAATGTTAACCATTGCTTCCAAAAAAGGCTTATCTCCCTGTTTCCAGCTGTTTAGTGACATTTGGGATGATGTGTGATGAAAAATTCAAGAATTTAACCATTTCTTCCAAAAAAAGGCTTATCTCCCTGTTTCCAGCGCTTTTCTGACACTTGGGCTGACATGTGATGAAAAAGTCAGAAATCTTAATCAATGCTTCCAAAAAAGGCTTATCTCCCCGTTTCCAGCTGTTTAGTGACATTTGGGATGATGTGTGATGAAAAATTCAAGAATTTAACCATTTCTTCCAAAAAAGGCTTATCTCCCTGTTTCCAGCGCTTTTCTGACACTTGGGCTGACATGTGATGAAAAAGTCAGAAATCTTAATCAATGCTTCCAAAAAAGGCTTATCTCCCCGTTTCCAGCTGTTTAGTGACATTTGGGATGATGTGTGATGAAAAATTCAAGAATTTAACCATTTCTTCCAAAAAAAGGCATATCTCCCTGTTTCCAGCGCTTTTCTGACACAGGAGCTGATATGTGATGAAAAAGTCAAAATGTTAACCATTGCTTCCAAAAAAGGCTTATCTCCCCGTTTCCAGCTGTTTAGTGACATTTGGGATGATGTGCGATGAAAAATTCAAGAATTTAACCATTTCTTCCAAAAAAGGCTTAACTCCCTGTTTCCAGCGCTTCTCTGACACTTGGGCTGACATGTGATGAAAAAGTCAAAATGTTAACCATAACTTCCAAAAAAGGCTTATCTCCCCGTTTCCAGCTGTTTAGTGACATTTGGGATGATGTGTGATGAAAAATTCAAGAATTTAACCATTTCTTCCAAAAAAGGCTTATCTCCCTGTTTCCAGCGCTTTTCTGACACTTGCGCTGACATATGATGAAAAATTCAGAAATCTTAATCAATGCTTCCAAAAAAGGCTTATCTCCCCGTTTCCAGCTGTTTAGTGACATTTGGGATAATGTGTGATGAAAAATTCAAGAATTTAACCATTTCTTCCAAAAAAGGCTTATCTCCCTGTTTCCAGCGCTTTTCTGACACTTGGGCTGACATGTGATGAAAAAGTCAGAAATCTTAATCAATGCTTCCAAAAAAGGCTTATCTCCCCGTTTCCAGCTGTTTAGTGACATTTGGGATGATGTGTGATGAAAAATTCAAGAATTTAACCATTTCTTCCAAAAAAGGCTTATCTCCCTGTTTCCAGCGCTTTTCTGACACTTGGGCTGACATGTGATGAAAAAGTCAGAAATCTTAATCAATGCTTCCAAAAAAGGCTTATCTCCCCGTTTCCAGCTGTTTAGTGACATTTGGGATGATGTGTGATGAAAAATTCAAGAATTTAACCATTTCTTCCAAAAAAAAGGCATATCTCCCTGTTTCCAGCGCTTTTCTGACACAGGGGCTGATATGTGATGAAAAAGTCAAAATGTTAACCATTGCTTCCAAAAAAGGCTTATCTCCCCGTTTCCAGCTGTTTAGTGACATTTGGGATGATGTGTGATGAAAAAGTCCAGATTCTAACCATTTCTTCCAAAGAAAGGAATTTTTAACGGCAGAAAAGTTGTCTTTTTTTCTGTTGCTTTTTTACAACAGAATAGTTGTCTTATTTTCTGCCGCTTTAACAACAGAAAAGTTCTTTTTTTCTCCCACTTTTTTATGACAGAATTCTTTTTTTCTTTAATGCTGCTTTTTAACGGCAGAAAAGTTGTCTTTTTCTATGCAGCTTTTTAACAGCAGAAAAGTTGTCTTTTTTATGCCGCTTTTTAACGGCAGAAAAGTTGTCCTTTTTTATGCCGATTTTTTAACGCCAGAAAAGTTGTTGTTTTTTCTGCCGCTTTTTAACGCCAGAAAAGTTGTTGTTTTTTATCTCGCTGTTTAACGCCAGAAAAGTTGTTTTTTTTTATGCCGCTTTTTAACGACAGAAAAGTTCTTGTTTTCTCTGCCGCTATTTAACAGCAGAAAGTTGTTGTTTTTTCTGCAGCTTTTGAACGGAAAAAAAGTTCTCTTTTTTTATGTCACTTTTTAACGCCAGAAAAGTTTTTGTTTTTTCTGCAGCTTTTTACCCCAGAAAAGTTGTTGTTTTTTGATGCCGCTTTTTAATGACAAAAAAGTTGTTGTTTTCTCTGCCAGTTTTTTTAACGCCAGAAAAGTTTTTTTTTTTTCTCCTGCTTTTTAACGGCAGAAAAGTTGTCTTTTTCTATGCCGCTTTTTAACAGCAGAAAAGTTGTCTTTTTTTATGCCGCTTTTTAACGGCAGAAAAGTTGTCCTTTTTTTATGCCGATTTTTTAACGCCAGAAAAGTTGTTGTTTTTTCTGCCGCTTTTTAACGCCAGAAAAGTTGTTGTTTTTTATGCTGCTTTTTAACGCCAGAAAAGTTGTTGTTTTTTTCTCCTGCTTTTTAACGGCAGGAAAGTAATTGTTTTTTTATGACACTTTTTAAACAACTTTTCTGGCATTAAAAAGCGGCATAAAAAAAGACAACTTTTCCGCCGTTAAAAAGGAGGAGAGAAAAAAAGTACTTTTCTGGCGTTAAAAAGCGGCGGAGAAAACAACAACTTTTCTGGCGTTTTTAATGAAATGTCTGTAACATATTTTGGTCAAATACCACAAGGTCAAAATACCACAAGGATCATTTAAAACAGCACCCTGTCTAAACAGCCCTCCTCAGATTGACCTGTTTTTTTAGTGTCTGTTACTTTAAAAGCTAATGAGATCTTATGAGCTGTTTTACACTCAAGACACTGCCATCTAAAGCTGTATGACTTAGTTGTGTTCCATGTGCTGGTCACAAATCACAGTGTGTCTTTATCCTGTGTGTGTTCACCCCCTAAAATACTCAAACTACTACACTGAACCAACAGCACAATGTGTCTTTATCTGGTTTATAGGACCTGTTTTAACTGATGAACAGCACTTTGTGACAAACACAGTACCTTTCCATAGTTTTCTTCAAAATATCTTTCTTTTTAATGTACTCATATGTTCGATAAACAAAAGGTACCTTCCACAGTCAGTGCCGAGCACACCCGAACACATCTTTCCTGACTCTCCTGGTCCCCATGGTTACCTCTTCCCTACCACAGTCAGTTTTGACCACACCCAGACACACCTTCGTGACTCTTTTGGTCCCCATGGTAACCTCTTCCCTCCCACTCTCAGTTTCGACCACACCCAGACACACCTTTCTGACTCTCCTTGTCCTTATGGTTACCTTTTCCCTCCCAAATTCAGTGCTAACTGAACCCACACACACCTTTCCTGACTCTCCTGGTCACCATGGTTACCTCTTCCCTCCCAAACTCAGTGCTGACCACACCCACACAGCTTTCCTGACTCATCTGGTCCCCATGTTTTTCATGATTGTATACAATGTTGAGCACACTATGGCTTGCTAATGCTAATACTAACCTCGGCTAGCCTGCTACTGGTGGATATTGAGCAATATTCTTAACAAACTAAGAACTGGAGGTGTTTCATAGTGTTTTAAGTAGCAGGCGGTCTTTTACCAACATTACATTACATTATCATGTTTTACTGGTCACAGTGACTGATCCTACTTATCTGATGTTCAGGTTGAAGCAGGCAGGTGCTCTGATATTCAGGGTGAGGTGCAGGGATCAAGAGAGCGACAGGCCTCTTATAGTGGCTTCTTCAAATGTCTTACTTGTTAAATAAATTCAACTAAAATATCAGAGGCTAAACACAGCTAAACAAGCAGCTTAGAACTAGCAAGAACATTAATAATATAATTATAAAGAAAATTGGTCAAAATACCACAAGGATCATTTAAAACAGCACCCTTTTTGCCCTGTATAAAACCGGCCTCCTCAGATTTGACCTGTTTTGAGTGCCTGTTCTTTTAAAAGCTAATGAGCCAGCTCCCCCACAAAAGTCGAATTTTCATAATATGTCCCCTTTAATGACATAAAAAATCGCATTACTGCCATACCTCATGACAGTTCAAGAAGAACATATGGAGAACGACTTCTGCACTTGTTTAATGTTAATGTATGTATACACATGGTGTGTTTAGAGGCCAAGTATACATAATAAACATACATATTATTTAATAACAGTTACAAACAGTTAATTTGTAGATGTGCCTTTGTCGCTATTGTTATGCCTAGATGATGCAAAACGTGAATAAAGTTATTGTTATTAACTAAAAGAATGTATGTCCATCCTTATACTTCAATAAAACTGGACATTTTTATGCAACCTGAGCAACTGGACTGTTGTTCTTTCTGGTTCTATCCATGTTGCAGACCTGCCCGCCTGTACATTTACTGGTAATCAAAATACATATGTGCGATTTGTCATTATACAGGCTGCAAAAGGCTGGTGCCACCTTGGTAATTTTTTTCAAGCCTATTTCAATGAGCGTGTAAATCAATGGCAGTCCTCTGACTGAGATTTAGCATTTCTGGCTAAATGTCATCCCTGAATTTTTGTTCTACCCTACTTGGATAAATATGTGTTGTGTTTGCTCCTCCCTGCTGTATACAGAAGTTCTGCACAGGGTAGTTCATAATAATTTACAATCTTTTCTCCTATTTTGGAAAGCAGATCTGGTGTTTGTCATACCTGTTGAATATCAATTGGCAAACCAGTATTCCATTTTAAAATGATCTTTATTACAACATGCATTCAATCATCATCATCAAATGAAAGAGCAGCAACAAATACAATTAATGTAAAAGCAGTAGAAAATTAAACTTGGACCAATACATATAAAATGTCTGAAAATACATAAATGAATATATACACAAAATCATAATTCTCAACTTTTAGCGATCAGAATCTTGAATGCGTTGTGTAGATGGACTGTGTGGGAATTTGGGAGGCCTCATTGGCATGGACTGGAGAGATGTGTGCAGGAGAAAAAGCAACCCTAATTAAGTTACATTTATTTGTCCCAAACACATGCACAGACATGCACAAGCACACTCATGCAAGGAGGGAAATTTAACCTCTGCTTTTAACCCATCTGGTGCAGGACACACAGAGAAGTGGGCAGCCATGTACGGCGCCCGGGGAGCAGATGTCAGGGGCACTAGACAGGGTAGAGAGAATCCTCTTGGATTTTTGGACAGATCAATCCAGGTTCGTCTTTTTGTTGTTTCTCCGTGGAGTCGAACCAGAGACGAACCAGAGACCTTTTCTGCCCATAGTCCAAGTTTCTGCCACTAGTCCATCGCCTCTACCGTCTATGTCTAAAAGCATGGTAATCATCCATTATTTTTATTGACTATTTAATCCTTTATTTGCCAAGCAACTATATTTTAGAATCAGAATCAGATGTATTTCGAAGGAATATTTACACCTGGAAGTCTGGATTATTAAATTTAATGTTAATGCAATGTTCAAATCGAAGATTAAATGCTTGTCAGCAACACTAATCAACAGTGGTGATGTGTGTGTGTGTGTGTGTGTGTGTGTGTGTGTGTGTGTGTGTGTGTGTGTGTGTGTGTGTGTGTGTGTGTGTGTGTGTGTGTGTGAGAAACACTGTATCTGCGTGTGTGGTGTAGCCCACCTCTTTCATAAGCCTCCTCCCCTTGCCACCATCAGTTCACAGACAGACAGTTGCGCTCACCATTCCTTTGGTTAACTGTGGATGGTTGGACTTTTCTCCAGTCATGATTACAGTTTCTTCAACCGTGTTTGTGCTGCTACTGTTTGTGGTGAGTGCTGAAAGAGTCTCCTGTGTCTTTGTATTTTCCCAGTAATATAATTTGAACTGTGAGTTTAGAAACTGTAGGTTTATTTTGTCTGGTGGTATATCAGGTCTCTGTGGATTGTGGGATAGAAACCTTCCGTGTTAAATCGTGTTAATGTTTCTAAATGCATACACTCAGATATGAACCACTCTACTTAATTTAGGCCATGTTTCCTGTAGGATCATAGGCAGTTTAGACATATTAGATTTAGCCATAGGACTAGAAATGATTTGCAATTTTTTGTTGTTCCTGCTTGTTCTCATTGTTCAAGGATTTTTAATCATGATTTCTAATATTTCAGTGTCAGGCAGATCATAAACCGGTTCAAACATAATCTTATGATAAAACACAGAGTTTGGGGTTGTTTACCCTTCACACCATAGGTCAATTATCTTCTTCATGTCGATCCTAACAAATATATGGCTGGTATGGCAACAGAGCCGCCTGTACTGTTGGACACATGGCAAAATATATCATCCTATAATGTCCCATGCCCCATTTTAAAAGCAAGTTATATAGTTAATCATCAGTTTAACAAAAAATATTTTAAAAAATCATAAAATGTTAATATATAAAAGATCATATTATATAATTTTATATTATATATAGGTTATGACTTCTGAGTTCTGAATTCTGAGGATATTAGGTGAACTTGTGTTGTAAATTGTGTAAATGACTCTAGTTGGATTTCGTATGCAGATTACAATTCATTATCAAGTCTTATCATGTTGTTCCTCCTTTCTTATATGACCAACCAGTTCTTCAGGAACTCAATGGAAGATTCTAACTAGAACAAGTAAAGACAGCAACTTTGTTGCCCAAGGCCTTAGTTCTGAGCTAAACTGGCTCTCAGCCATGTTCTTCTTCAACTTAATTTGACTTCCTTTCAAGGATTCAACACTGAATAACTATTTAAGTGAGAGAAGGGTAGCAACAACCATATGTTCTCAGATGAAGAGTGAAGACAAAAGTATCTATCACTAGTGTTGACATTACATTCTTTGTGCTGAGCAGTTTTTAATAAATGTTGTTGTGAGTCATATTATGTGGTAGGGTGTGACCATTAGCAGTTACACAGAACCAGACAGGTGGCTGCTTTCACATACGCCCTAGCAGTATCTATTCTGCTGGCAAAGAAAGAAACACTTCCTTAATTTCAGCCTCCCATCTGAAATTACAGGTTTAAATTTGTTACTGATACCCTTTTCCCACGGGAGTCCCTGTAAGCAGTTCAATCTAGATAAAATGCAGTTGAACACTATGGATAAATCTAATATGTCTAATATGACACAGGTTGAAAAACATAATCTGCTGCTCAGGTTGAAATTCTTAGATTTGTTTGTACAATTGAATTACTTTGGAAAATAGAAACGGAGTAGGAAGGCTGTTGCATGACACCAAAACCCTCCAGTCTGCATCCTGAAGTATCTTTTGGCAAGATACTGAGCCCACCATTGCCCGTCAGAATGTGAATAATGTTTGATAGACAAAAACAGTGTTTGATAAAAGTGCATGTATGCTAATTTTGACATGCCAATCTCAGTTTAGCAGCTCATTTGACTCTGCTCTTGCTGACCATCAATTCTAGGTTACACTTGTATTCTTGAACCATGCAGCAATCAACACATGAATAATTTACTGTCAGTATTTAGTGACTAACAAGTCAGTCCCACTGGGACTCTCCCCTGCAGCTTTCCTTCTCTTAAGTACATAGACATTTTTGAATATTGCCAATAAAGACATGGTCAATTTATCAACTTCAATCAAACAAAGTTCTGCAGCCACTACATGGTGGTGGAGTAGACAGTTAAGTCAGACATTTGCTTTGCATTACATAAAGGTTCTGGAGACAAGTATTGGCCTAAACAAAATTATTTGATAATTCAAATAATCAAATCAACCAATATACATTAATCAAACTTTGAAGATCTCTAATGGTTCTCAAAACCTCAACTGTTATGTTACTTAAAAATCCCAAATCCCTGAAAAATTAGAGCAAAACCTTACGGATTCCCTCTACACTTGCTAAAAAGGTATTATATTAAATTGTTGTATTATCCGAACCATACGATAATATTTGGCTCTTTTAAATGTCATGTAACCTTATACTTAACCACTTTTACATCCCTCAGTAGTTCTTACATTTTTTATTTGAGCATGGAAACTGTTTTCAAATAATACTGATCACGTACTTTCTGGAAACAAAGTCAAATAATTTACTCAGTCAAATAGAAACATATCCAATTTTTATATGTATTGTTCCAGGTTGTTCCTTTGGTGAGGGCCAACTCTGGAGACAATCTGGCAAGAAAAAGAAGAGAATGGATTGTCCCTCCAAAGGCTCTGGAAGAAAATGTAGACTTCACTCATCTGGAATCTATAGCCAAGGTGAATTGCTGATCTCCAGTTAATTTTAACTCTACCCATTAACACTGAAGCAAAAGATGACAAACAAAACAGGCTGACATTGAGAAACACAATGTCTTCAGTGAGTGAAACACAAATTCACTGGATGTTGCACGAGGGTTAGTCATTTAGAGACATTGTCTAATACTTTTATTTCTACTTTTGATTTATTTAGTATTGATAAGCACCAACAGTGTATTTGATTATGAAAGGCAGATGATAAAATGTGTAAAAATTTGTTAAGAATGATGTTTTATTATTATTATCATTATTACATGGAGGGGCAGCTAATTAAATCAATCAGTCAGAAAATGCACTGCATAACATAAGAGTGGTCATTATATTATCAGTTTTTCTTATGAAGTATTTCTTGAGCAATGAAGTGATGAGGTGTTCTGCTTTGTTGGTTTGTTCTGTTTCTTGTTTCAGATCCGATCAGATGTACCTGATCCAGACATTTTGTACTCCCTTAGGGGCATAGGTGCAGACCAATTGCCCTTCGGTGTATTTGTCGTTGACCCTAAAACTGGATTCATTCGTGTGACCGAAGTGCTTGACAGGGAGAATATTCATATATACAATGTGAGCGATCTTTGACTTTATTCTCTTTTCATGTTCTTTGTGAATTTCATGTCACGTTTCCTGTGTTCGATTCAATTTCAGTTTTTTATATGTGGTACCAAGATCTTTTGCAATATTTGCTACACAGCAATGACAAAGATGATCATGTTTGTGAACGTAACTCTTGTTTCAGCTGACAGGTATTGCCACACCTAGTAAAGAGCCACAAGAAACAATCGAAATACAAATCAAGGTTGTAGATGAAAATGACAACGCTCCAGAGTTTGGAGTGATTGAAAACGGGGAGGTGGATGAGCTCAGTCTTGCAGGTTAGTCTTCCATCTTTCATGATTAGTTTAAAACTGTTAGAATTGCTGCCTTCACTCCTACCTCAATCATAAGAATAGTGGTTCATGAAGGGATGAATGACACGTCCCATTTGGAGTCTGAGCAAAAAACTATTTTAATCTCCTATTTAATGGTGCTTTAGCTTGCTCTGAAGCAGCAGCCGCTAAAGAGGTAATGGTCAAAGGACTTTGGGAAGTTTTTTTTATTGCTGGTCTCATTCTCATGGTTGGTTGGGGGTCTTTTTTAATTTAAATAGCTGCACACCAACACAGCACCTTATATCCCTCCATTAGTTCCTAAGTTACAGTTCATTTTATACCATACAAAGAAGCTCACAAAATGATTTACCTGACACAAGAAAACTGAACAAAACCAAATGACAAATGACATTGTATTTTGTCAACATACTGGATTTAATCTTTTTTTTAAAAATATGTTTGTTTTAGATTATTTGGTGTCTTTGTTGATATTGTCGCATAAACTGATTCCTTTCACTGTAATGCAACGTCCAATCAACTTGCTTCTGAATCAAATTTTTTAAAAGAGCTCTGTTCTTTTTTTAAGTTAAAATGGCTTTTTCTTTTTTCAAATATTTTCTGGATGTTGGTAAGCAAAGTTTTCTTATGAGTTGTAAACATAATTTGCAGAATTCTGTAATCTAATAGTTCCTGAAATTTCAACAACTTTAACTTAATGAATAATGGTTTTGATGGATCTATATATCGACTTCTACAGATGATTCTTATGGCTCTTTTGTGTCAAATTAAAAATAAATGCATTTAAGTTTTGCAAGTACTTCCCCAACCTTCAACACATTAGGTCAGATAGGGATGCTTGATTATCTTATGAATCATTTTTTTTGTGTAACAGAGCTATTGTTTTAGATATTTTCACCTTTGTGTAATTTCTATTTGATTTCCAGTTCAAATTCTCATCAATCATGACACCTAGAAACTTAGTTTCGTCTTGTTGCAGGCGCGTTCGCTTTACATTCATTACTCTTTAACTGGGTTCATCCACTCCCGCCCTCCACTCCTTTATTATATGGACTTCCCCTTGCTGTGTATTGCGGTATATACAATAACTGTCTTTTTATTCCAAAGGTCGTACAGAAAGCAAGGGGAAGTCCATGTAATAAAGCTGAGGAGGGCGGGAGTGGATGAAAGACTAACCGCCTGCATGGGAGGCTCTGAACATACTTGAAAATGAAAATGTACCTATTGTGGAGTATATGTGGAAAAATAACAGCGCGCCCTAAAACGCAGCAACTCCTTATGGTTTAACCGATCTGTACAAAATTCAGTACACATAAATAGTCAAAGCCACCAATTTGATTAATGCAACAGGAAGTCGGCCATTTTGGATTTAGTGGTCATATTGAACATTTTACAAGTTGTGTATTTTAACGAACTCCTCCTAGAGCTTTTATCAGATCAACTTCAACCTCGGTGAATGTCATTTTGACTCCTTGGAGATTAAAACCAACTCAAATTGAGTGTGTTTTTGTCACACGATGTGGCCATGGCTTGGCGCAAATTTTGATGATTCGCCATCATTCTGCTATACAAAATACAACTCAAATGAGTTCAAAGAAGTCATGAGACTTTCATGGTCAGAATTATGACATTTCTTCAAACCATGTAAACATTTCGTTGCGGCGAAGGATGAACCTTCGCCCAAAGCAGGCAAAGTTGTCATACCTCCACTTTGCATTGTCCAAACAGCACCAACATGGTGTTGAATGATCAGAGACAAAGGCCTGACCAGCTCAATATGACAATATCAACTCATGGTCATAACACCACCTACTGATTAGCGTGAAAATGTAATTGTTTTTAACCATTTTTACCATTGTGCGTTCTCCAGACAACCCCAAAATTCTGATCTATGATCAGAGTCCCGACCTGAAAAGATCTATTAGTCTGTATGAAGTGATTGTGATAGCACAACCTACTAATAAGTGTGAAAATTAAGTTGTTGTAGCTCTACTGTTCATTGTACAATTGGCCCCAAATTGCTCAAGCGTCATCAGAACCGCGACCTCAATAGATCTATTAGTCTGTATGTTGAGATAGTCATAGTGCCACCTACTGATAAAAGGAACTTTTATTTCACTTTAACCATTATTGATGATGCATCATTTAAGTGGTTTGAGGACTTTGCGTATATGCCTTAGGGCTAAATTCAGAGGTTTTAAGATAAAAAGAAAATTTGTACCACAATGCTTTATTCTAGGGCAGTTGTTGTTTACAGTGTATATTAATAATATAATTTCCTCAATACACAACTGAAATGTACATTTTTATGCTGATGATACAAACTGTGTCATTTTGTAGGTATGCATTTGACTGTGTGCAAAAATTCTGATCTGAAAGATCAATATTCTGTCTTTAATGAGTCAAAAATTGAATTTATGCTATTTACAAGAGTGAAGCTACCTATAAGAAACAAGCATGAGTATCAAAATAAAACAGGGAGTGACATAGAACATGCAGCAGGAAATGGTGGGTGTGTGTGTAACCATGACAGTATGTCTCCAATTACAAATATCTAGGTATTTGGCTGGATCATGAACTTTCATTCAAAACACGTGCTTGAGCTCACAAAGAAGGTGAGAATTAAACTTGGAGCACTTGCAGGATCCAGACTTACTTCTCATTTGAGAACAGGGTAACGATTCTCAAATCAACCATCATGTCAGTCTTAGATTATGAGGATATAGTGCAGTGGTCCCCAACCTTTTTAGCACCATTGACTAGTTGGATGTCAGACAATATTTTCAGGGACCGGCCTTTAAGGTGTGGCTACGGAGCCTCACTATGGAGGCTCTCTGGTTCAGCCTCTGGTGACATCGGTAGATTTTTTTTTAATTTAACGAAATCAACAAATTGTTAATACCTGGCCTCAAATTAATTATTGCGTGGCCACATATTAACAATGAGTGGTCACGAATTACTACTACTAATAATAATAATTAATATTTCGAACCAATCACAGTATAATTATTAAAAGAGTTAATGAGATGACGCCCGTGTACGTCTTGCTGGTAAATTACCAGCGAGACGGAGACGGACCGTATGTGTCGGATAAATACGACAGAATAAAATGATATACGACTAGCATAAAAACTGGGGTATTTTCTAAATATAATAATAATAAATGTGAAACTGAAGTGTATTCTTATGCAACTTTATTAGCAGCGTCCTCGTAACATGGCACCAACAACACAACAGTGAGTAACAATGAATAAATCGCAAATAAAAAACAAATATAAAGTGCATGAAACATATAACTAACCACAACGCTGAATCAGTGGGAGCCATGAGCCTGTTTCTTTGCAAGAAGGCGGTCCCATCTAGGGCTATTGGGTGACATGACTACCGAAGTGTGTTGCTGATGTCCAGTCTACTCCGTAATTTTGTTTTGGTTGCCGTCACAGCAGAAAACCCTGCTTCGCACAGATATGATGTCGGAAATGGCAACAGAGTTTTTAGTGCTGTTGTGGCGATCTCAGAGTATTCTGCCGTGACTTTAATCCGGAACACTGGCAGAGTTGTTTTCTCGAACAAACTTTTAAGGCCGCCGTCATTTGCGATTTCCAGCAGCTGATCTTCTTCTAGCACAGACATGCCGGATTCACCTGGTTTGTTGACAAATGGGTCCGAAAAATACCGTGTGGGTTTGTGTTTAGCGAAAAAGTCACGTGACCGAGACAAGCGTCTTGACATGCGTAAAAGCATGAGTCATAACGGAGAGGATCCGGTCATTTTTCAAAATAAATCACCGTTCAGAATAAGTAAATGACCCAAGGCCCGGTACCGGTCCGCAGCCCGGGGGTTGGGGACCAGCCTCATCCATATTGAAATCACAGTGTCTTACATTTTATTTCTGGGGATGGTTTAGAACTCACAACTGTTAATTATAACACAATCTTGGATGGTCTTCCCTCAGTGATCGAAGGGAAAGACACTGCTTCTTATTTAATAACAAGGCGGTAATCCGTTTATCATCATAGTAATTAATATCCCTTCAAACTCCTCTGAATAATACTAAGCTCGAAAACTAGCATTTAGTTTTTTTGCACCAAACTAATTGAAAAAAGTGCAGAAAGTAATGAAATTAGACAGGTAAATCAGGGAATAGTTGTAAGGGTCCACTCGATAATCTGGTTATTTTACATTGTTCCGGCTGTGGTTTATCTGTAGACTGGGTTGTTATTTATTGTTTTTAGTTAACATTGTCTATTGTACTATTTACTATTTCTATAAATCTTATTATTTTAACCATCTGTTATTGATGTTTCATTGACATTTTACATATTTTACTGTTATATCATTGTTTTATATATTTCTTGACATACTGTCTAGTTATTATTTTGTGACTTTTAATTGTTTTATTGCTTTACTATTATATATCATTCTTTCTAGTCATGTCTGCTTTTAATTGTTTTCTGTTTTATTTTCATTTATCTCCCTGCTTGTTTGAATGTAATCTCAGGGCATTGCTGAAAGAGAGCTTAATAATCAGTCAATTTCCCTGAATACATATTGGAATATATATAGTTTTCACCAATCCTCATCCTGATATGTGATGGCTAAATAATCCTACCCGGATTAATCATGTATAGAGCAGAACAGTCATAGTTTTGTATCTGCAAGGGAATACATTTTAAATAGTTTTCATCGTAATAGACCTATAGGAGCAAATGAGATAAAGTTTAAAGCCAATAATATTTCCATGTTTTCTGCTGGTTTTTGTCCCTTGTCTTAAAAACCCAAATTTTTGTTGTGCATTTTCTTAAACTAGCATTTCTCCATGTAAGAATGACAGGAATACGTAGCTGTTATTTTGAGTTACTCAGAGGCTCTGAAATGAAACTGTGTGCATAGCCTTGAAATTGCTTGCTTTTCGATCATGTGGAGCTTGGCAATAGTGAATGCTTATAATAGTATAGTAATTACACCACATTCTTTGAGTACAGCCTTTGTCGTAAGTTATTTTGAATGCAGTAGGCTCTACCTGCATTCACTATTCAGTTTGATGACGGTTTCACTTAATCCTGTTTTTACAGGAACATCAGTAATGAAAATCACTGCAACTGATGCTGATGAACCAGGGAATCCAAACTCTCAGATTGCCTATAGCATCATAGATCAGAATCCACCCAATGACATTTTTCACATTACCAAAGATGGGATAATCCTCGTTAACAACCCCCTGGATCGAGAGGTGCTGTATCAACAACGGCAAAAGTGTCTATTTTGAACATTGCCTGACTGACTTCAACTTGATTTTATGATTTTGTTATGATTATTAATTTCAGAAAGTGGATCAGTTCACTTTGACGGTGAAAGGTCAAGACCTAAATGGCCAATCAGAGGGAAAAATTGCAACTTGTACTGTTACCATTAAAGTGCGAGACGTGAATGACAATCTTCCGACTCTGGAAAAGGAGGAGGTAGTTTTCTTTCTCTCAGTCTTCAATACAAGCATATCATGGGTGATATGGGCAAGAATGAAAAAAAGGGAATACATTGACATATAGATGAGCTATTTTCATTTCATCTGTTTTACTTGCAGTATGAGGGCAGCATTGAGGAGAACACAGAAGGCGTGGAGGTGATGAGAATCAAAGCAAAGGACCTAGACCAGGAAGGCACAGACAACTGGGAAGCTGTGTTTGATATTATTAAAGGCAATGAGGCTGGACACTTTACCATTACAACAGACCCCAAGACCAATGAAGGGATCCTAATGCTTGACAAGGTAGGTTTTTGTTTGTATTTTACGGCATACAGGGAGCTAGTGAGCAGATCCTTGGCTCAAATTTGTGTTTTGGCAAGCCTGAACTGCACATCATTCACTGTTGTTCACTGTCAGATCGCTGCAAGATTGATATTCTTATGCAACATTTCTCCTTCATTTGTTTGTACAGTGTTTTTTGGGTTATGTTACACTGGCATGTTTTCTGCTGGTGCTGGATCAGTACACCTTCCATTGTCACATCATACAATATGCAGCAGGCAAAAAATAATCTAGCGTGTAGAGTAAGCTCCAGCAGAATCAAGGCACATTAAATTGACCATTACACGCGTTTACATTGTACGATTGTGCATACAATACTCCTTGTAAAAGTGCTTTTGTCTTGTCTGTGAGTTCGCTAGAGATGTCATGAGCCAGGGATAGAGAGTTTCTCTCAGAAGGAGATGGTTTAGTGAAGGGGTTTTCAACCAGGGGTCCGCACCCCCCCCCCCTAGTGGTCCGCGAGGGCATTGCAGGGGGTCCGTGAAATTCGCTTTGATATTTCAACACATTTCCAGATTACTCTTGAATATCGTGAAAAATATCTAAAATAAGAAAAATGTCTCAAATAATATAAAGGTGATGAGGGGAACCTTGAAACTGGGCTAGAAACTGCCAGTAGTTTTCCCCTGTGCATGCGTGTTAAAGGTAGATTTAGAAGAGCCATTGAGCTAGGTAGAAAAACTCTCAGGAGGGCTTGGAGATGTAGTTTGTATGATGGGAATTTTTATTTTCCCAAAAAGAAGGCCCAAAAGGGCAGAATTATTAATGAAAATATTAAATAAAACAGAAGAGCAAAAAACAAATCTTTGTAGATCAAGAAAAATAAATCGGCATATTAACCAAAACCATTAATTGCAATAACATACAACAGGTGATCATGAGGTAAAACTTAAGTAGGCCTCAAGTGTTTGTGTGTATGATTATCATTTGTGACAAATTCTGCATTACTTTGTCATCTTCCCTCTTTAGTTGTAGCCCCAGTTTATGTTGATTGTTATTGATCACCGTTACTTTAACGTTCTCTCAACATGTCAGCTACATGTCTGTACATTTAAGTCATGTACGTTATATATTGATGTACATATGGTACTGAGATGCAGCACAACTACAAACTGCATTTTAATTTTGTTTTCAATTCTCAAGCACTGAAAATCAAACGTTTTTGTTGTTTTTTACACCGATTTTTCTAGATTTGTTTGAGTTTTTTTAAGAAGATATATCTAGATTTGTTTGAGGTTTTTAAATAAAACCAACATTGAAAAACCAAATGTTAAAACTTCCTTCTATCCACATGCACGCATGCATACACACACGTAGGCACGCTCGCGCGTAGGCACATCAATGGGCCGCGGATTACTTTCTAGTCAGAATGATGGTCCTTGGAACAAAACCAGTTGAAAACCCCTGGTTTAGTGAATAGCGAATCGTAGTAAAAATAGTGCATTGTAGGTAAATGATCTGAAAACATCTTACATTGTGACAGTTAACATGTGCAAAGTTCAGCCACCCATCTCTGTGTGCACCTTGTGCAAGATGCATGCCAACTGTACTATTTTGCTGTTGTTGTTTGTAATGTGTTTGTTTGTGCCATTTTACAGGCAGTGGACTATGAAGATGTGAAGGACCTTGACCTAGGACTAGTTGTAAGAAATAAGGCTCCATTTTTTAGTGGATCAGGGGTCAATACAGGAGCTGGTATAAGTTTCGCAGGTGGGGGAGGTGCGGGAGGTGGGGGAGGTGGGGGAGGTGCGGGAGGTGGGGGAGGTGGGGGAGGTGCGGGAGGTGGGGGAGGTGCGGGAGGTGGGGGAGGTGGGGGAGGTGGGGGAGGTGCGGGAGGTGGGGGAGGTGGGGGAGGTGCGGGAGGTGGGGCAGGGGCTGCAGGGGGAACAGGAGGAACAAGTGGCTCTGGTGCAGGAGGTGTGTCTGGAGGATCATCATGGCAAAGTGGGTCTACATTTAAAACGTATCCAATCAAAATCAATGTGAAGGATAAGCAGGAGGGCCCACATTTTCACCCTAAAGTCAAAGCCATCCCAATCTCAGAGGCAGGCCACTCCATCAACATGAAAGATCCTATTGCCCACTACTTTGCATTAGATGGAGACACTGGGAAACCTGCTGAGAATGTCAGGTCAGTGCATACGCAAACACATGCACATTAAAGGTTCTCCAGTTTAATCGACAAAATCAGCTTAATAATAACTGACACAATGTATTCCTTGGATAGGTATGCCAAAGGCTCCGACCCTGACAACTGGCTAAACATCGACCCAGAAACAGCCAAGATCACACTAAACAAGATACCTGACAGAGAATCTCCATACTTGGTCAATGGGACATACATTGCTAAAGTACTCTGCATTACAGATGGTACACCTGCGCTTCTATTATATATAATTGCTCCAGTGTCAGATGTTTATGTGTTAAACTAGTAGTCTTCATGAAAAGTAGATGTGAATAGATCTTTAACATAAAATCCCATGTTTACCCCATACATCCTAATAAGGATATCATATGAAACAGCACAAGGAATTATTTTTGTAATCATTCAGTCTTGCCAATAGAGGAGCTGAAAAGTAAAGTTGTGCTTTAAGGATGGCCTTTTCATGGCAGAATGTCTTTACATTAAATAGGAGGTAAACACAGGTGTTACTGAACACATGTATTAATCCTCTATCTAAACAGAGCACAACCTTAATTGAAGTGATTAGTAACACCTGTGTTTGCCTTCTATTTGATGTCAAAATGACTTCTGTGAAAAGGCTCTATTGAACAAAACTAGGCAAGTAAAGTAAGGTAGGGTACTGGGAGTTCTTGTTTGCATTGTCTAAGGAGAGGCCCACAGTCTGAATTATTAATTCCTGAATAATAATATTCCAGGAGGAAAGAGATTACATGTTTTACAGGTATCCCTTTACATTACATTACATTTCATAATCAGTTTTGGTTTAATGTTCACATTTCCAGCAAATTAAATTAAAATTAAGATACCTGTTTGCAGTTTCTTCTGTAAAAAAGTTTCAGGGAGCTCATATCATAACATGGGGTTCATGAAAAGCACAAGGATATAAGTTTTAGCATAAGCCAGTATCCAGCTATATCTATCATCTGCATGGACTGTGTAAGGACTAAAGAAGTCAATTTATGAAGTGAAGTGGAGAAATTTATCACCATCAACCTCACATCGTTAGTATGGTAACCAGTTGTGTCTCGTTTTTTGTCTGACAAAATGAAAAAAAAATGATGAATGAACTGTTCATAATTGTATTTTTCTAACAGACATGCCAAGTAAAACAGCCACTGGCACTGTAGCCATCCAGGTGGAAGATGTTAATGACCACTGTCCCACCTTGACCAATAATATCCAAACAATCTGTACCATGGTTGATGCTGTCATTGTGAGTGCTAAAGATGAGGATGCATCCCCAAATGGACCTCCTTTTGACTTCATTATTGTCCCAGAAGGCACTAAGGGCAAGTGGCAGGTGGAGCATCTTAATGGTGAGGAGAATACTGCAGAATACAAGCGACTGGGGCAGGCATGGGGACTCATTTGAACAACAAAAAATGGCCTTTTATTATGTCCATTTGGGGACTTCTTGGGGTATTTCCCTTCAACCAACAGAACAAAACTTACATCTATAACCCATACTGCCGTCAGGATAATAGGTGTTTCACACATAACCTCTCTGAGCTCAATTGTAAGGTCATTACTCGCATCGCAAACTCAATAGCACAGAAATTAACTCATCTACTCACTTGTCAACATCTTGAGTTTAGTTTGGTAAAGTAAGTATTGTGCAGTGTTGCACCTGTCATTACACTTAGCAGTGATTTCACAGAGTCTTGGAGTAGATCTATCTGTGCAGAAAAGTCATAACCATTCGAATCAGCAAACACAACAGTATCAGGTTGCATTTAATTACGCTTTCAAGTTTGCTCTTAGCATTAACTTCTCATGTTTATACTGTGAAAAAGCAGGCATTGATTTTACAGTTTGACAATAAAGTAAAGAAAAATGGGGCACATGGAGCGAAAAGAGAATGACGTGTTATCAAAGTCCTGAACTTGAACAGCTACTGGAATTTGTTGAATGCATCTTAGACGAGTTGGATTCCAGAGTGTCCAGAACAATTTGACCTGTTAGCTGTAAGCTTTTGAGGGACTCGTGTTGATTTTCAACATGTTTCATATGTTCGTCTTTTTTCATGCAGATACTGCAGCTATCCTTAGGGTTCAGGAGTCTTTGTGGCCTGGTTTCTATGAAGTGAAGCTTGTAGTGAAGGATGAACAGGGCAAGGCCTGTCCAGAACCACAGATGGTAAAGGTCCAAGTTTGTACCTGTGAGGATGGAAGGGTGTGTGGAGAACGCAGTGTCAATAGAGGAGCAGACTTTGGGGCTGCAGGCATCGGATTGCTGTTCCTGGGCCTGCTGCTGTTAGCACGTAAGTTGTTTGAAGGGTCTTGGGATAAAGTGAAGGCTGGTAGGCTACTTTTAAGCATCATTAATACAAAGGATGTCAACTTAATAACTACGACAAATAGTCACATTGGCAATGGTGTACTAACCCTAACCCTAACCCTAACCCTAACCCTTGTAGCTGTGACCAGGTAAGATCTGAGTTTCAAGGGACAGAATTGATGTCAGCTAAGTCATCTTGTTAAAGGTCTCACAATTAAATGTATCCTCCGAATGGCAGCATTTCACAGATGTACACACGTGGACAAAATTGTTGGTACCCTTCAGTTAAAGAAAGAAAAAAACACAATGGTCACTGAAATGACTTGAAACTGACAAAAGTAATAATAAATAAAAATTTAACTAACGAAATCAGACATTGCTTTTGAATTGTGGGTCAACAGAATCATTTTAAAAAACAAACTAATGAAAATGTGCTGGATAAAAATGATGGTACCCCTAGAAAAGATTGAAAATAATTTGACCATAGGGTCAGATGGCACTAGCAGGTAGACCTGCCAGGAGGGTGTTACAATAGTCTAGGCGTGAGATGACCAGGACCTTGACCAGAACCTGCACCGCCTTCTGAGTGAGAAGGGGGCGTGTTCTCCTGATGTTGTACTGCATGAATCTACAGGAATGTGTTGTTACAGTAATGTTGGCAGTAAGTTCGAGCACTGACTATCATAATTCAGCTGTATTCACATACATATGCAAAAATAATCACAAAATACCGGTACTTGAATTACACTTTAATTTATTAAAGATAATGACATGAATGTCAATCAATGACTATTATCCTAACAAAACTCTACCATATCACAGATATAGCACTTATCACGATTTATAACACACATGTAATACCAATGGTATATATTTGTGTGTGTCTGTGTATGTATGTGTGTGTGTGTGTGAGAGAGGGGATTAAATATGGCGTACAAAGTGACGTTGGTGACGTCGTATGGCAGAATTCAAGATGGCGGTAGAACCGTGTTGTTTGGAACAAATGGGAAGTCGAGAACAAAGGATACTCTGATCTCGGAACGTGTGTGTAGGCGGGTTTAGGAGAAAAGAGAGAGAGAGAGAGAGAGCGAAGGAAACATGCAAAGAAATGATCAGAGGAGATCTCAAAACACCCAAGAGACAATTTTGCAGTGACTTTACCACTGGGTACCCAAGCGGACAAACCAAAATCCATCCAGCTGTGTACCGGTCTTTTGATAGGTAAAAATCTCTGCAAACTTGGTGTGGCCGGACGCGCAATGGCACTGCAAAAGGTAGACACGGTGGTCATACACAAATAATAAACATACACAAGTAATGACTCGCTAATTATTAAACTAGTCTCTGCACAGACATAAGCCTCTTACTTGTTGCTGTTCCACGGTTCATTCATGCGCAAGCGGCGTATTCTGGAGAGACAAGTGGTTTGGTGTGCATGGCCTCGAGAGCAAACGATCAGCTGGTTCGTGCGGTGACAGCGGGAATCGCACTGGGGCATGAAAAAGGGGAGAATGCATCTTGTTCTCCTTGACGGAATACCTTCGTCCTTCTGCAGGGATGAGCAGCTGTGGAGCAGCTGACTATGGATCTGGGAAAAGTCTGTGATCTCGGCCTGCTAGTGAAATACTTCTGCCACGGTCTTTTCAAAATAAAAATATGTTTACAAAAATGAAAGGGGAAAGGTAAACTTAAGTTAAAAATAAAAATACAAACGTCTGGAAGATTGCCCACTTTGAGCGGCTGGATCATCTGGAGGAACCGGGAGAGGTTCTGGTCCTATCTTCAGCACACGGGAAAAAGCCAAGATTTCAAGGGTGCTCCTATTTATTACCTGAGAGGTGTCCGGCCTCCCTCCAGGGGGGGCTGTGGGGGTCTGTTGGCTCTCAGCCAATGGAATGCCAGAGTTTAAACTCCAGTAGCGGTTAGAAAAACCATGGGGGTCCACAAAGGAATTCTGGGAGTGTTTGGCCCAAGAGTGAAAACTCTGGCTCAGGCTTTTAAAGTCCCATGTAGGCCTCTCCATTGTTCTTTGTCTAGGTTTGATCCCAACACATCTGTGAAACATAATTCAGGTTTGGGCATAATATAAGTCATACACAATTAGAGTGTGCCTAAGTTATACATTTGGTGAGATGCAACATACATACAAATGGTTTCATAAACATCTTTTGTTTTATAAGGTAAATGGTGTGTATTAACATAGCACTAAAATAATATGTGCCTTTCTAGTCTTGATGACCACTCAAAGTGATTTACAGTCCAATTTTGCCATTCACCCAGTACATCTATGGCCAGCATTTTTTTCTATGAGGGGCCAATCGGCATGCAGATGGGGAAGACTGGGATAGTAAGCCGCCAACCTTCTGGTTGGAGGACGACCCTTCTACCCCCTCAGACACAGCCACCCTAAATATAACTGAATTGATGGCCATTACCAGTTGTGCAGTAGAAGGACATGTAGTGCAGTCCCCAAACCACACTACACTTAACTAAACTAAAGTTTGTGTTATTTTTACAGTCATTCCTCTGTTGCTGCTCTTCTGCCAATGTGGGGGGGCTGCAGGTGTTTTAGGAGGCTTTACTGAGATGCCTTTCGACACCAAATCACACCTCATTAACTATCACACTGAGGGCCAGGGAGAAAACACGGTAAGACCGACAAATTAACCATTGAAATACAACTGCTAAGGAAATGAATAATGGCATAAAAACTGGTCAATTGCTATTGAGATGTCTATGTGAAAGCTGAATTAATATGTTCTTACATTTGGATCCTTGCTATAGGAGGTACCACTGCTGAATATGCCACCACAAATGGAGGGAGATATGTTCAACATGGGTATAGGCATGGTCGGCAAAACTTCAGCAATGGCGCCCATGGCACCTTTTGATTTTCAGAAGTCAGTCACTTCAATGGATGGGATTAACAGGGTCCATCTAGATGGATTTGCCGGTGACCACAGAGAAGAAACCTGGGGGATGACGAACCAGCCGAGCGCCATTGGCTTCCACTCTGAGTTTGAAGGCAGAGAATCAGGAGGAGGTGGAGGAATTTATGATGGCATGGCTCTGCCAGACCACTTTCTGGAACAGTACTACACTCAGGTGAGGACTGGTGTAAATATTTTTTGAATTATAATTTTCTGTCACCCAGGTATGCTTGGGGCGGAGCACTTAAAGCTCCCAACACCCTTGTGGGCTTATATGTATATATCATACATGTCTGGGATTTCTACTGACTAATAATGAAATTGACAATTATTATTTTAATTTAATAGCTATCACAGCATTCATAACACGCCTAAGCAAACACTACTAGTGTCATGAATGGCAAAAAAAATGACTACTAACTCAAAAAAACACACAATGGTAATGAGCTATTTTACTCTTTAACAGAAGCTGGACAATGGAAACAAGAACCTTGCAGTGAAGAACAGTCTGTTGGTTTATGATTATGAAGGCCAGGGTTCCGCTGCTGGCTCTGTGGGATGCTGCAGCCTCCTGGAGTCTGATGATGACCTGCATTTCCTCGATGATCTTGGGCCAAAGTTTAAGACCCTGGCTGAGGTGTGCGGAGGCAAGCCAATTCTAACTGATGTTAAACAAGTGTTCCCTCCTGCTGCAATGAACACACAGACCTCAGTATCAAGGTTTGTGCATGAAACACAGCTGCCCCCTCCAAGCCAGCTGCTGCCAACTGTCTCCAACATAGAACAGACTGTAGTCAGGGATATATCTGAGCGTTCAAATCAGATGATCAATGAGACCATGACCACAAAAAGACGAGAGATGGCAAATCAAGATAAGATGCTGTTGGTACAGCAGCAGCAGCCTGTGTACTATGTTGTCCAGCCACAGATTCAGAACACTATGCTACTAGCTGAGGCACCAGCCAACAACTTACAGGGCATGGTATTGGTTAACAGCACCCAGACTGGACCTTCCCCGTGTATGGTCCTTCAGGGTCAGGTAGTAATGTCCAGTGGACAGTACCAGGGCCCCCATGTGATGCTCATGGAAAGTAATGGAATCCAGGAAGACGGCGCTGACCAGATCTATGCTGGAAACATCTGTGGCTCCCAGATCATGATGGTTGAAGAGGACAAGGTCCCTGCAAAGTCGATGAAAGTGGTGAAAGGGATCCAGACCTGCCACATTCCGGGAGGCACTCGACAGCCAGGAGGGCATTTGAGATCTCAGAGAGGCCTGGTGGTTGTAGGGCCAACAAGCAATGGAGGGCAGCTGGTCCAGGAGGCACAAGGAGTGTCTGAAAAGTGTGATGTATCTGGTTCTCAGAGAGTCCTTTGCAGCGAGAGCAGCACATCCTCTGGCTCTCAGAACCGTGTTGTGGGTTCTTCTATCATGTCGAGTGCAACCCCCACTTCCCGCAAAATGGTGATCCAGCAGACCAGAGAAATTCAACGAAGTGTTATGTGAGAAATGACATGGTTAAATGCAGCTCATACAGTCATGGCAGTGTGTCAAGATCTTTTTATGAGCAGCGCTCTGCATGTGTATGTCAGTTTATTGGTGGAGGGTGTGCTACAGCAGCTTATCCTAGGAATTAAGCAACATGTGCCTGCATGTTCATAGTATAGCTTCAGCTTGATGGTTGAGGTTAAACAACCTCTGTTCGAAGACAGGCAAATACCCAGCTTTTTGATAGGACAGATGAAAAGAAAAAAAATGACACATTGTTGATCCCACAGTTTTACTCAAAATGACCCACAATCAGTCCTTATTACTCATTAGACTAAAGGGCATAATCAGAGTTTATATACTAAACAGAATGAACACAAATGTATCTTCTATGGTAAACAACTAGATGCTATGTTTAGCCTTAGCTAAAGCAACAGATGTCCCTAATTAAATTCAGAGAAACTATGCATATCTCAACTTACGCAAAAATGGGGAAAACATCACAATATCAGTGTCTATAAATAAACAGTACTTAGACAGCTCCATTAAACAACTGACTGTTCTATATTTCTTTTTAACATTGTTGAACAAAATATGACTTTTTAACCAATAAAAAAGTTTTGTAAGGGTTTCAGTTGTATATTATTCCTGACCTGGAAAAAGCTGCAAAGAGTTGTTAGTCAAAGTAGAAGGTTGTTTCCAATCAGCTGTAATTTTCTTGAAGTCAAAATGTGTGGTCCCCATACATGATAAAAGTTATTGACTTTTATGATTGATGATTATTATTCAGCAGGAAAAATATGCATAAACACTTAACATCAAATGCATATGCATAACATTTCAGTGCATATTTGATTTATCTTAAGATAACTCCAAAACAATGTTTTTTTGTTTTAAGTAAGCCCTAAATCACTTATCTGAGAAAGACAACAGCATTAATTAACTTGTTCTGCTTTCTGAGAGTGAAACCATACCGACACAGCTAAAATAGTTTTGGCCAGATTTGGACCACAACAAACACTGTCATAAGTTGTCCAGCAGAATGGCCGATGTTGTTTATGATGCTCTCAGCACTGTAGATGGTAGTCATTTAGAGCAGGCTTGTAATGGTATTTGTTTATAATATCCTGGGTATTTGATAAGTATAATTGATCATATTTGAATATAAAGATTTTTTTCTAATTTGCTGAGGTTCGCGCTGATCCTCCCCTCCAAGGGCTTAGTTACATACAGACAAGCATGCATTTGCAGACACGTGGAGCGAGCATAGAGGGACACTGCGGTAGACCAATGGGTTGCTGGTGTTCAGGGTTCAGGCACATACCAATTATATAACTTGACAGTCTGTTAATTGTTTTAAAGACATTAAATTGGTTTGGTTAATTTTGTGCATCAGTGGTAGCACCCATTTCACCATGAGGATACCTAGTCTGAAGCTGCAATTATAAAATGAAAGAGTCTGCTCTGCACACTCTGACTCAAGCTGCATTTTTCTGTCCAAACCCCACCAGAACCTTACCGGCGTTTTGTAACGCACAGGCCACAGATGCGGAACGGCTTGCTTTTCATTTCGCTGCCCTGGGACGTGCACACATTGACATCAAAGGGGGCTTGAGCCCATGCCCTTTTTCTTTCTTGACGGAAAGTCCCCTTTTTTTGGGGAACTTTTTTTACTTTTACTAAATTAATATTATATTCCTGTTTTCGCACAGCTTCCCTGTCAAACAAATATGGTGATTGAATAAAAAATCTAAATTTCAGGTCGGGAGATTAGATTTAGTCTCTACCCTTCCTCCCTCCATGTCTCACAGTGATGAGCACTAGTGCTATGGACATTTCTCGATTCTTAGATTACTTAACATTTCATTAAGCTGATGCTTTTATCCAAAATGACTTACAATAAGTGCATTCAACCATGAGGGTACAAACCCAGAACAACAAGAATCAAGAAAATACAATTTGAGATGCATTTTTGATGCTGACGTGGACTCTGCTGCATTATTATAACCACCGCTGCTTCACGATCAGGACAGATGCACATTAAAGGTCTGATTGTCCTGTATGTGGTAGAATCTCTGTTGGAGTCTGCATCTTCCTCCGCAATAAACACCATCAATGATCACAAGTTATTAGGATACAAACAGTACTGACATTTACTTTGTTTGATTCGCTCTAGAGTTTATGAGACACATGTTTAAACCTGCTACACAACACAAGGCGTAACCTGACAAGCACAGCCAGGGGGGAAGGCAGAGCCACCTTGATACAATGAAGGCTATTATCACAGATTTTACTTTAAGCCTTAGGTGCAGCAAACAAGTCTAAGCTGAATTAATGTCAAATAAGTGTGGAGAGCACTGACTACTGTCATAGACTTACTGTCTGATTTCTTCATTGAAAACCTTATTTTGTATATTTCTATATTTATAACATTAGCGGTCTATAATTCCTTTTAAAGCACTTTCTAAATAAAAATGGAAATTATATATATTTGACCAACTGATTGTATAAATTGATGAAAAGCATGTGATTGATGAAAAGCATGTGAAGTATTATAGGAAATTGTAGATGTGATACATTGAAATGCACCAAGTTGCAATCAAATCATTAGGCTAGTAAAGGTGCACACCTCTATTGACACATACAATGTATTTTACTTATATTAAATGATCAAATCTTTGCATCATGAAACAAACCTCTCTGTATAAAACAAATGCTGTATGTGCCTCAGTCAAACATGTTACAACAGTTCAGACAGTGAAACGGTAAGGATACACCTCAGGCAGACTGAGCCTACAAAACTTTGAACAGGAAATACTTGCTATGCATGTTGCATCCAAGGGAATACAAGAAAAGACAGGTAGAGAAGAATTTAGGGCAGTCTGAAGTCAGAAACTGTTAATAATTGCTCTAAATCTCAACAATGTGACACATTTTAAGTGCTTTAGAATTCTTCCTTTCACAAGTCAATTTGATGAATGAAAACAAATATCAGTTGTATTTACCAAGGCCGTAGTCATGAATGGAACTCTGGGGGTGACCAAAATCTCACAACTCATTATTAATACACAAGATGAATGTATTGTAAGTCTGTTGTGTGATTTGTAATATAAACATGTTGTATTAAATATAACTATATATTAAATTTTTATATTTTTTAAAATACAATTACCCAAGTATATTAAATGATAAATAACATACATAAATATGTAAAATATTGAGATTCAAATTATAGCTGTCAAAGTTAACACTTCCATAACATGTTAACGCTTTCAATGCCACACATTTCTATGACGGCCATTAACACATGCACGTTCTGTGATTATGACCCTAGGCCTGCACCATAGTTTGTGAAATCAGGAAGCGATGGATCAGGTACTGGTGGATGGCAAGCAGAAACAAGCCTCAAATGGATAAAGAAAAGGATCTTTTGAATGGGAAGTTCAGCTTCAAAGCCAAGTCAGATGGTTCTCTCAACAAGACCAAAGTTATATGCATTTACTGTTGATGTGAAATTAGTTACCAGTGGAGTAGGTAGAGTCTTAGATACCAGATTGCAAACAGCTGTTGCAGAGAGCCCTCCTCCCCATCGCCAAAGGCAGACCATGCTAGATAGTTTGTAATGGAGACGCATGGACAACTTTACAAGCAACAAACTTTCATCAGCGATAGCTAAAATAGTAGGGCAGATAACAGCCAACCAAATTTGGCATGGTGGTTCCCAAGGGTCTACTTAACAAATCTGCCTGACGTGCCATTCAAAAATCCAAGATGGCGGCCATTTTTCAAGATGAACGCCAAATGCGTCTGCCGAAAATGGTTTTGCTCATAGAAATGCATGTACTTGATGGATTTCAATGATCTTGGTGTCGATTTCTATGTTTTCTTGCATGCTGATTCAAATTTTTCTACTTTCAAAAAACACAAGTGAATAACTTCACACTTTTTGGCTATTTAGATCAGTCTTTTTCTACATTTTCACTTGCCTGAGGAGTGTCCACAATTCCAGTTCTGGGATCTGGTTTTGGACATGGAACTGGTCGTGCTCCTGTTGATACGCTCCTTCAGGGAAGGAAACTTCGACCTGTACCGTGAAGCACTCTCAGAACTGATCCCCTACTTCTTCGCGAATAACAATGTAAATTATGCTCGGTGGCTTCCAGTTCATTTCAGAGACATGATGTCTCTTGAGAAGCAGCATCAAGACGTAGCCAGAGAGTTTCACAAAGGAAAATTTGTTGTCCACAAGTCCAGAAGAGACTTCTCTGCCATGGCCATTGACCAAGCCCATGAACAGAACAACGCCGCCATCAAGGGTGATGGAGGAGCCATTGGACTAACAGAGGACCCAGGGGCACTTCGGAGATGGATGGTGGCTGGACCTGAAGTGAGTCATCTAGTATGTGCATATGAGGCTATTTCTGGTGTGAAAGACGCAACCATCGGCACCAAACACCATGAACAGACCTTAAGTGCCCAGACATCTTTCATTGAGAAGGTGGAGGCACTGTTCAGATTGATAAAAGAGATGGGCAACCCTTTCCAAGAAGAGTCTGCTGATTTGCTGGTGCTGGACACAAAGAACATTGCAGATCCAGCACTAGCTGAACTAGTTGGTAGTCATCACGAGAGAGGCAAGGAGAAGTTCCAGTCATTTATGGAGGCCTTGGAGAATGAAGAAGAATGCACATTCTATCAGCCAATCAAGAAGAACAAGGCTTCTTTCTTCAAGCACGAGCAGGCAGCCAGCAGCTCCAAGGAGAAAGGGTTTAAAGATGACTGTCACTTGTTCTCCCGGCTCTTCATCTCCTGCCAAAACAGACAGTGTGACTTGCAAGAATTCTTCAAGTATGAGAACCAGTCAGCACCTGCATCTCTCAGTGACAATGGCAGGCTTCGTATGTGCCAGAAGTCACAGCTAACTGAAATTCTTCAGGCACTGGTGACGTTGCCTGACAGCGAACCAGAGGGAGACACCATCATCATTGATGGATCAGCGCTCATCAATTCCCTGCCTCCACGCAGCCCAAAGACTTTCGATGACTATGCAAAAGAAGACATCCTTCCAAGAGTGGAATCCTTTGGCACCAAATTCAAGCGAGTCGATGTCATCTTTGATGTTTACAAGAAGTCTAGTCTGAAATCTGAAACCAGGTCAAAAAGAGGTCAGGGGATCAGAAGAAGAGTGACTGGTACCAGCAGGACCCCAACAAACTGGAGAAGCTTTCTGCGGGATGACAACAACAAAACTGAGCTCTTCCACTTTCTCGCAGAGAAAATATGTCAGGCTGGAACCACAAGTATGGTCATCGTGACAAAAGGAGAAGATGTCATCAGCAACAAAAACAGATCCCTCGATGCTTTGGCCCCATGCTGTCATGAAGAAGCTGATACCCATATATTTGTACATGGAAGAGATGCAACTGCAGAGGGTAGCAAGTCACTTGTCATCAAAGCCAATGACACTGACGTGCTCATCATAGCAGTGTCTAAGCTGCCATCCCTGCAGAGGCTTGGTCTTCAAAAAATGTGGATTGCCTTTGGGCAGGTAGCCAATGCTTGATGGATACCAGTCCATGAGGTAGTTTCTGCAATAGGACCTGAGAAAGCCAGTGGGATCCTGTATTTTCATGCATTCACGGGCTGTGACACGGTCTCGTCTTTCCATGGGAAGGGAAAGAAATCTGCATGGCTGACATGGGAAGTCTGTGATGAGGTTTCTGAAACCTTTACAAAACTCAGCAACTGTCCAACAGAGGTTTCTGAAGATGACCTGCAGAAGCTGGAGAACTTTGTTGTCGTCATGTATGACAGATCAAGTTCAGCCACCGGTGTTGACGAGGCAAGGCTGAATCTCTTTGCCCGTAAGCAGAGGTCCTATGATGCGATCCCACCAACCAGTGCAGCCCTCATGGAACACGCAAAACGAGCTGCTTACCAGGCTGGTATCATATGGGGTCAAGCAACAGTTACCAATCCAGAAGTCGTCAGTCCTGCCGACTGGGGATGGAATCGGAAGGGAGACATATGGCAGATCTGTTGGACAACGCTTCCACCTATTGCAGCCAGCTGTCAGGAACTGACCCAGTGTTCCTGGAAGAAAGGCTGCAACCGGAGATGCAAATGCTTTAGTTCAGGGCTCACCTGCACTGCACTCTGCTGTGTATGTCAGCTGTAGTGATACATATACAGCAGTGAAAGTTGGTGCCAGTGTGTGGACCACTGTAATAGTTTGCTTTGGAAGGACGATTTTTACAGTATTAAGGGTTTTTATTATTATTTTCGATCTTGTTTCCGTCCAGAATAACATGATTCCAAATGCTAAGTATCTTAATGCAAAATGTGTATATTTAATGTTTATATTGTGTAAATAAAGTATTAGGAGTATTATTTGATGTGTTATGTTGTTATTTTATATAAAGTGTTCATTTTCTACCATTTACAGTATTAGAATGCTAGTGAAAGTAAAACAATTAGATTCAGCATGCAAGAAAACATAGAAATTGACACCAAGATCATTCAAATCCAACAAGTAGATGCATATCTTTGAGCAAAACCATTTTCGGCAGACGCATTCGGCGTCCATCTTGAAAAATGGCCGCCATCTTGGATTTTTTAATGGCACGTCAGGTAGATTTGTTAAGTAGACCCTTGGGAACCACCATGCCAAATTTGGTGCTTGTATCACATTTTGCACAAATTTTCTATTATCTGCCCCACTAAAAGGGTCGCTAAAGCTTGAGGGCAGATTAATATTGCCAATATTCCCATATGGGCTTTCTTGTTGGGCTTGAGTTTGCCATGTTATGCTTTCAGCATATTTTTGAGAATTACAGTACCTTTGAGGGTATTCTGGAGAATATTCTGGACAGCATTTGTCTTTGTTTTCAATTATTGCAAAAATAATAGACATTAATTTTGTATAAATTATGCATATTATCCACTCCCATGTTGATAAGAGTATTAAAAAGTACATTTAGACTGGATAAAAATGCGATTAATCTGTGATTAATCCGAGAAAACTATGGACAATTGTACGATTACATATTTTAATCGATTGGCAGCCCTAACATAAATGCATGCCGGTCAAGTCTGAATATTCGGATTAGACTGGTATGATGTCCTTATTATGGGTGCCTAGTGGTACGGAACCCCTAGGTAATGCATTGCAGGGCGAATGCATACAATGGGAGTCAAGCTCGCTCTATCAAAAGAGCGACAGTGCCCATAAAAGTATGGGACGCTTCTCCCACAAATTTTGTCGCACATACACGAGACCCACAAATAAACCTGCGGATTTACGTTGAATGGTGTGCTATTCTTTTTATAAGAATTTCGTCCACCGGTTCGCACAAAAATCACGATAACATGGCTGAAAACGTACAATGAGGCAAGCTCGCTCTACCAAAAGAGCGAGAGGCTAAAATTTGTTTTTTTATGACCCTTTTTTGTTGCTAAAACTGCTCTCAAATCCCCAAATAGAGGTTCTCAGACATTATTTTTAGATATTTTAGATGGTGAAGACTTTTCCTTTGCAGACATGTCACTCTCAAATCTCTCGGACCTGTGCTTATATCCGCCAAGAGAATTCAAGGAAATATTTCTGGCGACATCTCTCATTGGGTTTCATTCTTAGCTCTCACCAATAAAAAAGATATCTTGTTGTTGTTTAAAGTCTTGGGTTTCTAAAAATCATTTTACAGATAGGACTGAGTAACAAGCATTTGTTTGATGAGCGCGCTAGAGTGTGGAAATATATCTGCCCTATTGAATCCAATGTTAATTTTCAGAGGACATTTTTTGAATGAGAAATGAGTTTCTAAACTGCTCGCAGGGCCTCATTTTTTTACTCTAACCAACACTAAAGATATTTACTTGTTCATCATAGTCTTGTGATTCTCACACTTCATTTCACAGATAAGAGTTGTATATTTTGAATTAGAGCATTTAGTTCGGGACGTTCTCCAGACCTCAGAGTTCTCCCTCTCTCTCCTTCACAGGTGTGTCGTTGGTGAACAAACACACGCAGAGGGAGGGGCCCCATAGAATAACTTGAGGTTAAGGAGTTAACCCCCGTTCTCCAAAACATGAGTGAGGTATCTCACTATGGGACACGCCCTTCGCGCTGTCCCCCAGAAGCAATTTTACACTCCGCCAGTCCTGACTGGCAGGCAGACGTGACGTATACTGTATAAGACCGGATGTCACGTCATCGCCTTTAGTCTAAAAAATAAGCACACCTCTTCCTCGCTCCAAGAGAGCGGATGTTAAATCCTTAACCTCAAGTTCTCTTTTAACATTAGTTTCGGTATCTCACAATGGGATATAGCGACTCCCGCATTGCCAGATAAGCTTATCAAAGACCGATATCTAACGAATCAATCCGTCAGTCAGACAGGGACATTTGTGACTGACCCCACGCTCAGAACTGTATGAGACCATGTAGGTACAGTAACATCCAGATTTTAAAATCATCACATATCTCTTCAACAGGTACGCCCTGGAACAGTGCCCATGACGCAGCATCCCCCGAGTGGAATGAAGCGCAGGCCCATGGGGGGTTGTAATCCCCAGCACTGATAGGCTGTGGCAATTGCCTCCACGATCCAGCATGACAATCGTGCTTCGTAAGAGGTTTTCCCCAAGTGTGAAAAAGCCCAAGTCACAAACAGCTGCTCTGATTTCCTGAAGCCAGATGTCCGGTCCACATAAGTGCGCAATGCGCGCACTGGGCAGTGCGCATTCAGCCATCTCAGCTCCAGCGTGGAGAACGGTGGAGGATGGAACGCCGACAATTCAATAGGGCGATATGCTAATGCCGAGTTAAAAAACCTTAGGCACAGACGCGGGATTCGGTTTGAGAAAAACCTTTAAATCCCCCCTAAAAAACCACATGCATGACGGATTCACTGACAGTGCATGAATGTTGCTTACGCGCTTTGCAGATGTCAGCGCCAGTAAGAGAGCTGTTTTAAACACGAGCATTTGAAGCTCTACCTGCTGAAGTGGCTCGAAAGGTGCGCCAGATAGCGCTTCGAGCACCAGTGTTAAATCCCTGGGTGGGGTTTAGCTCCATGACACCAACCGCATCCGCCGTGCGCCCTTCATGAACTGGCAAATGAGAGGATGCTGTCATGCCGTTTTGCCCCCAAAGCCTATGTGACATGCTGAAATAGCAGCCAAGTACACTTTGACCGTGAGGAACGCCAGCCCCGTGTCCAATAGTTCCTGTAGGAATGTCAAAATGCCAGATATAGGGCTCTGAAAAGACTCCACACCTGCTTTTGCGCACCAATCCTCAAACGCACGCCATTTGCCATCATATACAATGCGTGTAGAAGGGGCCCTGGCGCTCTGAATGGTTTTGATGACACTGTGGAAGTCCAGCTGTGGTCAGATTCAGCCTCTCACTGGCCAAGCCCATAGCGCCATGCGCTCTGGGTGAGGATGAAAAATCTCTCCGTGCGCCTGTGACAGGAGATCCCTCCGTAGAGGCAGAGGCCATGGCTGAGCGCACAACAGGTGGTAGATCTCCGATAGCCAGTATTTTCCCAGCCAGAGGGGAGCTATAAGAATTAAGGCATTACTCCTCTCCCAAACTCTGGCCAGAGTAGGTGTGATCAGCTCTAACGGGGGGAAAGCGTAGAGTAGTACCTGTGACCACTCGTGTTTAGTAACCGCAGGTCCACTAACGGGCGTACACCCCCGTCCGGATCAGAAAGTACCTTGAATAGAAGCCACTCTGGCTCTGTTCTCGTGGAACCACCTGAACAGCCCCTCTGTTCTTCAGAGCCACGATTTATTTCTGCAAGATATGCACATTTTCTCCCTGCGCCTGTGACTGCAATATCCCGTTGAAACGGGGTGGAATGGACACAAATTGAAGCCTGTAGCCCCTGGTCACAGTCTTCATTACCCACTGCGAGACCCCACAGGTTCGCCACTGTCGGGGTTCGAGCCGCCAGCGGCCCTAGTGCCTGAGCAGCGGTGGGTACCACGAGCTGTGTGATTCCAGGTCTCATATTGCCCTTTGCAACAGGCCGGCTGGGTTGATGTGCCATAGACGTCATACTGCCCCCTCGTGGCATTATGCGAGCCCACACCCCTCTGTTCCGTTCCTCTATCATTTTGATAGTTTTGTCATTTTTTACGAAAAAGTGAGGCTGGGCCTTCGGCATTTGGCCATTTGGCCATTTATTGAACATTTCACAGAGGGAAAAGGAATTTTGTGTTTTCTTGGGCACAGTATTGTGCTTGTGCACCGTTTGCTTTTGGAAACACTCGGCTGCGGCTCCACAGAGCTCTCTGCAGCGCCGATCTTTCCTTTCTCTGATTTTATGTGAGCTATGAGTGCCAACATGGCCTCTGCACGCCTTTTGTGGGTTCTGGAACAAGCTCCTCGGAGCTGAACCCCTTCCGTCGCGAGGGAAGCAGGCGTCTCTTCTTTTTGGCCCCCAGAGTGCCAGGATGGGCAGCAGGATCTCCCGCTGTCACGCTGGCAGCGAAGGGTTTCTTCGCCCAGGTGCCCTTGAGCTCCTGCGTTTTGTTCTGGCCCCGACCGCCACTAAGAGGTTTTAGACTAAAGGATATGATGTGACATCCGGTCTTATATAGAGTAGGAGGTCCCTCCTCCAGTGACAGACGTCACTTCTACCTGCCAGTCAGGACTGGTGGAGTGTAAAATTGCTTCTGGGGGACAGCGCGGAGGGCGTGTCCCATAGTGAGATACCAAAACAACGTTGAAAAAGAACAAAGTGCTGTGAATAGATGCACTGTATGAATGTGTGTTTTGAATGGGTGAATGTAAAACTGTACTGCAAAGCACTTTGAGTGTTCATCAAGACTAGAAAAGCGCTATATGAATACAAAACCATTTACCAGCTTAAACCAGCCAGCCAGTCTCTCTCTCTCTCTCTCTCTCTCTCTCTCTCTCTCTGAAACTGGTACATTTATTACTCTCTCTCTCTCTGAAACTGGTACATTTTCTCTCTCTCTCTCTCTCTCTCTCTCTCTCTCTCTCTCTCTCTCTGAACCTGGTACATCTCTCTCTCTCTCTCTCTCTCTCTCTCTCTCTCTCTCTCTCTCTCTCTCTCTGCTCTGGGTCTCTATCTCTCATACCCCCCCAAAAAAGCGTCTCTCTGGATCCAACAGCAGAAGGCACTCATTTGAAATTCTCGGCCGGAGGAATTTTCTAGTTTGGTTTTAATCATCTTTCTCTTTAATAATCTCATATTAACTGTAAAGAGGTGGTGTTTTTGGCCATTATGTTCTGGAATTAATTATTTAAAATTTCTGAGGTGAATAGAAATGATAATTAAAGTTACATAAAGACATATAAACACATCTTGTTCACTAGTAATCCGCTTACTGGAACTCACTTCCACACTGTTCTCAACTCACTTCTCTTGTTTTTAGTGGCCAAAAAAAGTCTGAATACCCCCGGCATCCTTTCTCTTCGACATGATGGCACTTGATCACTAACATCGGTCGATTTTTACCCGAGCCAGTGTGGTCATGGGATTTTCATTGTGTTGCTGCTGTCTGAGTAATGTGGGTCCTTGGGTAGCTTCAGTCTGCTCACTGACATCACAGAAGGTAGGTTCCCACCCTGTTTTTTTCAATAGGCAAGTTAGTGATAGAGTGTAAAATATTTTTTTGTCAATGTCAATGTCATTTGTATAGCACATTTAAAAGAACTTGGTTGACCAAAGTGCTTGGTTGTCCAAAGTGTACAGGATGAGTGGCACGGCCAAAGGACAGTTACAAAGGAATACATTAAAAATCAAGTAATACATTAAACATACATTAAAGTTCAAGTCATACAAATAAAATACAATAATTAATGTAAAAAATAAATATCGCCAGTGTGTTTGAACTACATGGCGCTATCTATGATTTCTTGTGCCAGATGAATTGTACTGATCTGGCCTCTAAGTTCAATGATAGCCACTGGTTAACTAAGCTGGCGTACCTCACAGATGTTTTTGCGGGGCTTAACAAGTTGAACAGCTCCATGCAAGGGAGAGATGCAAACGTCATGCAGCTCAACAAAAAGCTTGATTCGTCAAAAAAATGTCAAGGTAGAAAGAACAAGTGGAGAGTGGTAACTTGGCGATGTTGTGTTTAGTTGAAGAATACTCTGACAGCACTGACATCAACGACACTATATGTGAGCATTTGAGGAAAGTTGTGCATCAATTCCAAAAGTACTTCACTGATTCGGATGAGTGGCGCCATGACAGCAAGTGGATCCTGCTCCCATTCAGTGACGATGCAGCAGTAGGGTCAAGTCTGATGGCTGTGGAAGAGGATCAGCTGATTGAGATGTCCACAGACTCTGTCAGGAGGAACATGTATGACACACAGCCCCTTGTTAAGTTCTGGATAAGTTGCCACACGCAATTGGAAAACCAATTGTTAAAACTTCCTTCTATCCACATCTACGCACGCACACACACGTAGGCATGCGCGCGTATCAGTGGGCCGCGGATTACTTTCTTGTCAGAATGGTGGTCCCTGGGACAAAACCAGTTCAGTTCATAAGCTTCACCCATGTGCCTATTATTCGAGACGCTGGTCACCTGCTGAGAGGAATTACGATGTTGGGAACAGGGAGTTATCAGCGGTCAAGTTAGCTTTAGAAGAGTGGAGACATTGGCTTGTGGGGGCGGAGCAACCATTGGTAGTTTGGACTGATCACAAGAATTTAGAATACATTCAGTCAGCTAAAAGGCTAAATTCCAGACAGGCTCTGTGGGCTTTGTTTTTAAGTCGTTTCAACTTTACATTAACTTACCGCCCAGGTAAACATAACATCAAGCCTGTTCTCAGGTCCTACAGTGGGCTCACACCTCTAGGTTTGCCTGCCACCCTGGAATTAGCCGCACTCTCTCTCTCCTAAAGAGATATTTCTGGTGGCCCACGATGGATGCAGATACATGCTCATATGTTGCTGCCTGTTTGGTGTGTGCGAGGAGCAAGGCTTCCCACCGTCCTCCAGCCGGCCTTCTGCGTCCACTTCCAGTTTCTTACCGTCCATGGTCACACATCGCATTGGACTTCGTCTGTGGTTTGCCTCCCTCACAAGGTAACACAGTGGTTCTCACCGTTGTAGACCGATTTTCCAAGGCTGTCCATTTTCATGCCCTGCCCAAGTTACCATCTGCTCAGGAGACTGCCAAACTATTAACCGACCACGTTTTCCGTCTACAAGGCATTCCTTGGTTTGCCTGCCACCCTGGAATTAGCCGCACTCTCTCTCCTGAAGAGATATTTCTGGTGGGGTCACCTCTCATGTTTGGAAGGCTTTTTGCCAGGCCCTTGGAGCCAAGGTCAGCCTATCTTCTGGACTGTCAGGACCAGGTTTTCCACCCTCTTGTTTTCCCTTCCCCCACTGTTCTCCTTCCACAGGTGGCTCAACCTGGAGCTGGGAGGGGCCTCCAGTGGAATACCTGCGCAACTGAGATTCATCTCATCAACTCCACCTCGACTCCATAAAACCTCAGCTCATCTCCCCTGTTATCGCCAGATCACCCGTTCACCTGTGTGATTTAGCTGCGCACCTTCCTGGTTCAACTCCATCCACAGAGTTCTGCCTGCCTGCCTGCTTACCTGCCTGCCTGCCTGCTTTATTGGAATTTCCAATAAACCTTTTCCTGCCATCTACCTGCCGTGTTCTTGGTCTGCACTTTTTGGGTCCGCTTAAAATAAGATCGTAACAGATCCAGCTTGTCCTGCCGGCACTCATTTATTGTCTTTCCTTTATTATTTTTGGAGTCAATCCTGGGCGGAGACCGCGCTCTCCAAAGGGGGCAGGCGTTTCAGGGTTTCGGCCGCTGATTTGTGCCTTTAAATCACCTCAAGCCCGGCACGGCTTCCGAAGATAAGTCAGGGACAATTTTTACTAGGCAGGTTCCGGGGAAGTTTTGCGGTGCGTCTTTGAGATGGCGGCGTTTGATTTAGATGTGTTTATTTCCAACCCGACATTAGGTTAATTTGACCGGTGTAAAAAGTGGGATTTTAATAAACTTGCGGAATATTATGAGATATCCGTACCTATTTCTCTTACCAAAGCTGAGCTGAGCTATGTCTTATCTCAGTAAAATCTCAGGAGATAAGACAAAGGCTAAAGGCCTCTTTGGGGTCCTAGACACAGGCTAAAGTCCTCTTCGAGGTCTTGGTGGGGGGAGACGAGCACAGTCTCAGATTTGTGGCTCTGATGTCATCTTGGCAGTTACACAAGCAGATATATTATGCATACCCAGAGATAATATATAGCAGGGGCGTTTCTAGGATTTTTCTCTGTATCTTTGCTTGCATTCATTCAGTATAAGATAACAGAAGAGACAGAATTTCAGGGTCATTGTGAAATTTGACAACACAAATATGAACTTTTCTCAAATAGAGAGAAATAATTTTCCTGCTTGTTAAGGAAAGACGGATATACTAGTTTTGACTAGCATTAACTGATTATAAACATCAACATTCTATAGGCACTGATATTATTGTTTTAAAATACTAGAGATAGATATTAATGCAAAGAATAGAGAGCTGTCGATAGTTATTTCTTACATTTCAAATTTGCTCGTTCACACTCTTGCTCACTGGAGAAATTTTCTAACAAAATAGCTAGCTAGGTAGCTTAGTGTTAACATAGCTCATTACAATATTCCCTTTCATTTGCCTCAAGTAAACCTAAATTCAAGCAGGTAATAAACGTTAGAAACTACAGAGAGCCACATTCTGTAACCACCTGTACTTACAATTTCACTCCGTGCATCATTTACTATGAGCTATACTCCTTGGCTGTAATCCTGCTGTCTTGATGAGAGACGTTACTTGACAGAGTGAGAAAGCCAGCGCAGCAGCGATACAGACTCCCCAAGGTCCTAGTGCCCGGTCTTTTATTGTTAAGTATGATGAGAGGCTATTGGATTGTAATTTGAAGGGGGAGAAAACATACAAACCAGAAACGCACTCACATATGTAGAATGTTAGAGTTATAAATAACTTGTCCATGTGTAAAACAATAGCTTCAGCCCCCCTAAAACAGGCCTAACGACGCCCCTGATATATAGTGTGGTATAATGGTATAATTTTCCATTACACTCCACCCTTTGGATCATATAATGATCATAACAGTAGATACAAAACACTATACTGGACATCAGACTCAGAAATTCACAAAGATTCAATCAAGGACATTATAACATGGTGATACGAAAGGAATTGCAGTTTTTGTGGAAGAAAAGCTAGTATGGAGGGTGTAGGAAGAAATTATTTTACACAAAATCATCGTCTTAATTACATTCAAACCAATATTATTCAATTCGGTTCTATTTTTATAGCACCAAATATCCGTTCAGTGTGGGGTAGCTCTTTTAATATCTATGATGTCTAGGGAGTGAAGCCTTTGACCTTGGCCAAGCTCTCACACTCCACCAAACACTTCAGACAGCTGCACTGCATCTCAAGGAGAGGAGACGGTGTCTTAGAAAACAATTGAATAAACATATTAGATTTAACAACTTCAATCAAATCAAAAACTTAATCACATTAACAATCATCATAATTAACATATTGTAGAGTCTTCAACCCATGTGCATTATGCACGTAGAGGATCACCACCATGGAGAACATATGATGCATGGCAATAGGGATTCCATCCTCGCAGGATTGTCATTCTAATTTTTACTACAACAATTTTTTCTTTCATGATATAACATTCCTTTGAGAATATGATCCTCCTAGACTTTAAACAGATGAATACAATCACTCACTGTACTTTTTCTTGCGTTTTTCTCTGTTTATACAATGAAACATGACATCATCAAAATAAGACAAAGACCAAAACAAACACAGAAGTGTAAAATGATATGTTCCTCCCAAAATAAGCATTACAGGTCAGCTGAATTACACATTTAATAGTTGTATCTACCAATTTAAGAGATATAATGCATCATAAAGGTCAAATTTCCTATTTGAAAATGATTTAAACTAAGGGTTTAAAATAAAGTATGTCCTAGCACTGACTTAGATAATTTGTCACGCCACTAGATTGTTTGTGTAAGATGCAAACTCTAACATTAGTGTTGGAGGGGGAATAAAAGATGCTGTTTCATAAAAACATCTACTATTAACAAATCCATAGTAGAATAGTGCTGTAAAGTAGATTAAATAATAGGTAAATATTACTCAGAAACGTCTGGATATAATGTAAGAGAAAGGTATTTC
This sequence comes from Limanda limanda, assembly GCF_963576545.1. NCBI lineage: Eukaryota > Metazoa > Chordata > Actinopteri > Pleuronectiformes > Pleuronectidae > Limanda > Limanda limanda. Next base: position 29,481,117 of record NC_083644.1, on the reverse strand, counting down.
ATTTCAACTTTTTCAAAATTAGATACAAAATGTATTTGCAATATGTCCAGTAAAATTCCTAAGTAGTCTTTTATCATCGAATTCTTACTAGTAAGTAAACTTTACTCTGGGGTTTCCCAAATAAAATTACAAAGAGTTTCTGTGTGGAAATTGTTACTTAGTCACTCCAAATTTGTATTTGTTTATTATTAATAAATTAATCAATTCCCAAGGTCTCATTTCAATTTGATTCAGAAGCTATTACAGTGAAGGATATATCGTTACCCAGTACTAATTTTGCTTGGATATTTGTAACTTTGCAACTGTGTAAGAGGAAACCTCTTACTTGGTGCACAATGAAAAATATTATGGTAGGCCTGCCTAGATAGCAAATTACATTGTTTGATATATTGTCATAACTATCAAACTATTTTAAAACTGTTGCGGGTGGAAATCAAAGGCAGGAGTCGTCGTTCTCAAGTTCAAATTAAGCAAGTTTATTCAGAGGTCACAGGTCAGGAAACTGCGGTGTCTTGCAAATGATCATGCATGGGCCCAGGCATGGGCCTCCAGTCCTACGCAGTAAGCTGCACAGGAAAAAAAAAGGCGCTTAAACAGAGTGCGCACATAGTTTATATATCGATATACTGGGCATGACAGAGGTTCTTGTACGCGGGGCAGTGCCTCGTTGGCTGGTTCACAAGGCAGTCCTGCCCTCCTGGCTCGTTGGGTCCTCCTCCTGGCGTCGCGTGTTGATGATGATGATCTGGGCGTGCACGCCATGTCGCGGTTACCAGAGGTCATAGCGTTCCGGCCTCAAAGCATTCTAAGACTGATGATCTCATTGTGTGTGTACTGATGTGTGGGACGTACCATGCACAGGAGAGAGGACGTCTTAGAAATAACACAATGAAGTGATTCATGGAATATTGTGAGAAAAGAAGGTATGAAAGCCTCCTCTAAGTCTAATCTTTCCGCTGTGGCAGACTCCCTTTTTGATAAGGAGCATGAAACATCAGAAATTGAGATGACGTACTGTGTGTGTGTGTGTGTGCGTTTACAAAGTGTTGACTGTGGACCACACGTTAAAGTGTGAGTATGTCAATAAAACACTGATATAATAATATTATAACATATTCATGCAAGTTCACTTTTTCAAAGCACAATGAGCTTTACTTAATTGTAAAGAACATTCAATCCGACCGACACTTGAATGTAATTTAGAAATATTAAAATATCCTTGATGAAAAAAACATGAATAAAATAAAGCACTCACAACTAAAACAACAGATTGTTAGGGTTAGCCATTGTGTCAAATATTTTATATGTGTTCAAATTGTAAAATTATTGGGACAATAACTAACTGACCTAAGGACCTTTAGGACCTTCAGACCTTGGGACAAGAACACTTTAATAATTACATCAAATAGGAAAACTGAAATTGATAAAACAAAAGATATGCTCAAACATAAAGTTAAACTTGGAATTAAATATTTGAATTCATTACTAAGTAACATATAGAATTTGTCACAAAGAAGTCCTGTAAATAATTTAGAATGCAACAGAAACACTGAAAAAATTCACTCTCTGATTACTAGAAATTACGCTTGTAACAGAATTCATGGAAACCATTAGGGATTTGTTTCAGGCAGAAACATACATGGCCCCTCCCACAGGGGTGAAATCCTGCAATCTCCATCTTTTCAGAAAGTTTCATTTAATTTACCTCTGCCTTTACCAGTGAAACATCCCATCAGCGTCAGTCTTTGGGTCAGGTATCTCATCAGCAACACTTATATACTTGGAAGTCTGTAATCAGCCTTATTTTTAAAAAATGGGATTAAACATTGGAGAATGCCTCAAACTCAGCAATTTTTATCAGTTTATCTGTGTGTTTCTCTTTGATCATGGGGCACTCAGAGGTGCATTGTCTTAGTCAAGTCTGCTTAGTTCTATATAGTCTCAATACATTTGAGCAGTGGCGATTTTAGCCTGAAATTTCTGGTGGGGCAATTTTGTATGACGTCATGTCACCGTCACAAAAATAGAGGTAGCTGATTATTATATGCAGTAGGCCTATATAGACCAGTAAGGTATACTATGGGCTGCATTTTGAGTGTCAGCAGGGAGCAGAAATCCTATTTCAAATAAATGTCACATGCTTTAGCGCTCAGCGCGACACAAAGATGTTGCCTATAATACAGCATTAAAGTAAAATGATTGCAACAAAGTAAAAAGATTAGACAGACACATAGCTCAAATAACTTGCATAATTTATTAATTTATTAAATTATTATTATCAACATGAGGACGACATGCACCAGCTTCATCTGCACAACACTTTGTGTTTTCCTCCCTTAACTAAAGACGGCCTGCAACTGTTTAGAGTTGGCAGTCATTGCTAAGTGTCATGGGTAATAGAGTTAATTTCTATATTCATTATATATTCAAATGAACACTTATTAGAACAATGTTTATCCTTTGCTTTCCGATTTGATACACTTTAGATAAGAACCCAGTGTTTTATTTTTCTTCTTTGCCATAAGAGACAGAACACGGTCAGCAAAGCTGTGTCCTTCAGGCTCGTTTGTATCTAATAAAATGATAGGAAACATAAAAGTATGTCATTATTGTAGAGGAAGTGTTACTTATGAACAAAGTTTGTATCTTTATTTTCTGTGGATATTCAACTACTGATTTTGAATATGGTTTTGGATTAAACTTTGCACTACCAAGATAATTAATGTACTGTATGGAGTTCTTCCACATTATTAGTATTGCATAGCTTATTCTTCAAACACACTCATCCTCATAAACTAACACTTCTCTCTGCTGGGTGGACCGAATCATGTCGCTTCATGTCAGGTCAATAACTCCGTAGGCTACGTTCCCGTACAGATTTCGTCTGAGACCCATCTGAAAGTGCCCACTCTCCCAATATTAACTTTGGCCTGTGTGGTTCACGCTGATTGGTGTTCCCATGGCACAAGTCTTACGCTTGCGTCGTTGTGCCCAGAGCAGAGACGGACGGCAAGAGGGAAACGTTTCACATAAAATAAAATATATTGTTGCCACAAAGTTCAGATATGCAGTATTTAGCTTTCTGCACAACAGCGTCATCTGGTGGAGCAGTGCCCCACCTTCCCCTAATGTAGAAACGCCACTGCGTTGGGGTGAGAGGAATTTGCCCTCTGCTGTGATCACATGACCCAGAAAAGTTACCTTTTGTTGAACAAATTGGAATTTAGAAAAGCTTGCTTTGTGACCTTCAGCGGGCAAATTTTTTAGCAAAGTAACTGTATCCCTCTCATATTTTTCGCCTGTAATATGGACATACGTACTGGTATGATTATGATTACTCCTGGTTTCCAAGCGTCATGTTTGCCTTGAGCCCACAGTGTTCTGTGATTTCCTGTATGGTGGAGATGTTCCCAGCATCTGTTCGAGAAGTAGTGAAACAGAAAAACTTTTTTATATGCATGCAATTGGTGTTAATAGATGACGGATGCATCCTCAGTACATTTTCAATCAGTGTCGTTTTAAATTTCTTAGCAAACAGACCTAAATTAGTTTGTTATCAAAAGTTTCAAATTTTTCTATATACCAGTGTTTTTCATATGTGATATCAGGACCCATACGAACATGTGATGTACAATGCAGAGAGTCCTCTAGCCTGTACTGTGTGTCTGTGTGCGAAGGGGGGATTCATTCCATGGATTCTCTCAAAAGGGCCTCAGACACTCCTCCAGATGGCAATTTCCACTGATAAGTGTACAGCAGAAGGTCAGGGTCATATTTTCCAACAGCTGATTGCTGATCAAAATTTGTCACAACCTGCAGGCCGTCAGGATTGGAAATGAATCCTATCCCTAGACGACACATGAGGACTTGTCTTAATAAATGAATAGGAAAAAAACCATTTACGTGTTTTAAATTTTTAAAGAGTTCGATCATCAGAATCAGAAGTTAAAGGAACAGAATACATTTCTCTGACAATTTTGCCAGAAGCGCCAATGGAGTGTGTGAATGGAGTGTACATTTCTTTGGGTTGAACAGGAAATCATCTCTCCTTATTAAAGAGGGTGTTGCACCAGAATCAAGCAAAAAACATAATTTGTTAAAGCATATAGTGACAGTTTTTCAAAAACTGATGTGTCCCATTTTGTAAATGTTTTAGTAAAGTCATTTTTAATTTCTAATAATTTGATTGCTTCTGATATCAGTGTGTGTGTCTCATTATCATGTGTGTGGGGTGTGGGTGTGATACCATGTAGTTCAGGCATTGAGTGAGTCACTCTTCACCACTCTCTCCTGACCCGGCCCCCTCCAGTCAATCCACTTTAAAGAAGTCAATTATCAAATTCTCAACAATATCCATCCATCCAATTAAATCCTAAGATTGAGATGAATTTTTATCAAAATAACTGCAGCTTTTGTGACACTGAAATGAAAACTACTGAGCATCTGTTATTTGATTGCATTTAATCTATAACATTCTGGGAAGACTTACAAGACTGGCTCTCAAAGACAAATATTATGTTTGGCTAATGAAACATTAAGAGTGACCTGATTGTTAAAAACCTGGTACTCCTGGCAAAATTCTTCATCCACACATCTAAAAGGAGGAAAATTAAACCCATCTTCTCTGTGTTCAGAAGGGACCTGATCAACATTCATCTCAGTGCCTTTAAACTAATGGAGGGGAAATGTGCCAAGTCTCTTCTCAGAGCTTATCAAGACCGTAACATATATTAGGACCTCTAGTGGAACTAAAAGAGAACTTAGTATTACTTAGTATTTTATTTATTTACTCATTCATTTTTTTTATGATCATTATTATTTTATGCAATTTAATTTGTGCATAATGTGCCTTGTTATTCAGGTTTATTTATCATGATTTTAATGCCTTGATATTTGTACGATTCAAGTTTTCAATAAAGAAAGGGGGGAAAATAAATAAACTTTCTCCCTTGCTCATCGCACACAGGTTTCCACGGCGACGCAGGGGATGGGCGGTGTTACATCAACCGGAAGTAGGGCAAGCAGAAAATGAAAAGGAGACAGACGAGTACTTTTATCATGTATACCACCATGGACAGATATATGTTGAACGTGTGAAATCAGTATAGTGGTACCCGGCGGCAAGGATTCCTATTACTATTAATGAGCCGACTGTATGCGAGAAGCCAGAGCGGTCCCGTCCACTGCATCGATAATGATGTTGTCATGTTGTCATCGTTAACCTGGAAGACTACCACGACTAAAGTTGAGTAGGATTCTGCCGAACTTTCAGCCCGTACTGCTACGGTTTCATCATGCCCGACCGGCAGTGCCCCAAGAGGCTGTGAGTTGCCTTATATTGACGTTATAGCCTGCTTTTTTCCATCTGGAAATTACTTGGCAGGGGAAAGCAGACAAGCACAGCTAGGTTTAGCCTTCTCCGTGCTGCAGTCCTGGGCTTTTATATGGCCTAACTATTGACATTGTTGTGCACCCATTCTTCCTGGACATCTCAAAACAGATAAGAATTTTATGGGATTCACTTCGGCGAAGGAGAATCGTGCCTAAGCTAAAATTATGAACTGGAGGCGGCTACTACGAATGTCCAACCGATCGTTTCTGGCCTTCATATTCTTCTTCTCCATGTCCACCACTTGTCTCTACTTCATTTATGTGGCTCCTGGAATAGGTTAGTAAACATATGTTTACACTGACTCTTATCAAGGTAGCTCTTAATGTTATTACGTGTGGATTCATTTGTGCTGCCGATCTCGCTCTAGTTGCTTACGATTAGCTTACAGGCTAACTACTTCTCACCTAAATGTCCACCCTAGGCCATGATTTCAAGCCAACCTTCATTATCGTTCGATATTAAATAGTGAACTGCTTCTCCCAGTGGCAAATGGATTGCTATATTGTCTAAATATAGCCCATTGTGTTGAAGTTAAGGATGATATACGCTTTATCTGACAGGTCAAAGCAGATTTATGAATGAAATGGGGCATCACTGCAAATTCTAATGTTGTTTGGTTGATCTAACTAGACAACCGGTAGCATACATACATACATACATACATACATACATACATACATACATACATACATACATACATACATACATACATACATACATACATACATACATACATACATCCGTACGTACATACATACATACATACATACATACATACACACACACACACATATATATATATTAAATTTGCCATGCACTCAGAATTTTTCTGTAAACTGCTTACATCCACACCAGATTTCACCTGTGTGTGATTGAAGAAGCTTATTGCACTGCTGTATGAATCTGTTTGTGACTTGGGTATCGTGGCTTGTACTGTAAAGTGCGCTGCGTATTCATCCTGAGATATTTGTATTCTTAGAATTTTTTTGTATTCTTATCTGTTCCATGTTATACATGTAATCAACATGCCCACTAGGTCGCGGTCAATCCTCCCCAGGATCTTCTGCTGTATTCTCACTTCCAGTCACTTGGATGTTTTACAAGGGGGCTGGCAGAAGAAACTTAATAACATCAGAGCCTCTCACTCACACATTTGAGTTCTCAAGTCCCTCTGGAAAATATTCGTAAATTATCTGGAATTTGATACATATCTGAATGTAGCTTTGAAAATAATATATTTAAGAGTGATTATAACAGTTAAAGTTTAATTGCAAAAAAAACAACTACATTTGGAAATTTGTAAAATCTTTACCAAAGTTAGCTTATTAATTTTTGGTCTTTGGTTTTTGAGTCATTGCTGAGATGAATTATATTAAAGGGGCAGTTTGTAAGCTTTCTCTATGGCTCTCTTTGCAAAAACAGGATATAATCCTCATATCTAAGTTTGTAGTGATCCTAAAATAAAAACAGTAGTGTCACTGTTTTGATCGAATGAGTAATAAATTAGTACATTTATAATTGCTATGTTAGATCGCCTTATTGCTACAGTATGGCAAGCCAACCTGGACAAAATGTGTCACTCCTAAATTACGTCATGTAAAAAAGACAGCGTAAATAGCTCTATCCTAACCGAGTAAACGCCGCTTTTTATGGCGCTCTTAATAAAGAACGGTGTAAACTAAGTCCTTACGGTGGGGTTAACGCAGCTTTTTTATGCAGCTATGTTAAGCAAGGGAAAACAGCATTTAATACAGCGCTTTCTGTGCTCATTGACACTGGACGATGTAAAGAGCGTTGTTGTATTGATGACAGCGCCCATGGATAACACAACATAACGCAACAACTAATATCGAGCTTTGATCACTCAATCAGTGAAGATGACGGGCTGACCAAACTATGCGAACACTGATCGCCACCATATGATTTGAGCACCGATCGCCTTTGCGGAATAGCACATTATCCACGGCCTATAGTATTATTCTGTGACATTTAAGAACCCAATTATAATTAATTAAGTGAAAAAGCATTTTGGAATTTTAACCTGTAACCTTGTTGTACACACTAGTTTTCTGTTTCCCAGGTTTATTATACTGCTTTATTTTGCATGTTGAGTTGTGCTTCAGAACTTTAAAATGTTGTGTATTATTCCTTTTCTTCTTTCATCATCAGTTACAGCACTTTATTTTTTTATATACACATGTGCTTCATTTAAGAAGCTCTTCATCCCTTCCACTGTGGTAAATTTGATTCCATTACCTACGTACCATAGTTTACAGTAGGACGGATGTGTGACCTCTGGGTGATGGTGGTCTTTTTCTTAGATTTTCCCAGTAAAGTGTTTGTACACCTATAGCTCCAAAGCTATATGCAAGCCCTTCTGGGGTCATAATGCTCTTAAAGGACTTGTCAGACAACATAATTTTGTCAAACCATATGTGCAATCACAACCATTTTATATTTAATAGTCTATAGACTAAATCAATTAGAAAGACAGATAAAAAATACACAAAAATATAGCATATTTTGTCAGACTTTATTCAAACATTCCCCACCAGGGGGCATCAGTTTTAAATTTGAGGAGTATTATTTCCAGCCAAATATTTGTTCAGTGGCCATTACTGTAGTTCCTAACAATGCCAAACTTTCTACTTGAAAAAAAATTATAGAAAAGGATATATAAATGAATACATAATTATATAGAGATGTCACCTGAGCGAGAGAGAGAGACACACACACATTCTTTTATATTATCAACCACTCATATTGATGAATCTGACCCGGGACAAACGTGATCAATAGATTTTCCACAGTAGAATTTAGTCGGAGGAGGCTGATCGGGATTTGATGGAGCAACGCGGCTACGTCAAATATCTGTTTTCAAACTCTATATTTATATTTATATATATATATTATATATATTATATATATATATTATATATATATATATATATATATAGTTTTGGCCCACAAAACCCTCCATACCAACCAACTGCAAATATATATATATATACACCCAAAATAAATACAGCAGATCTGTTTGATGTGTTTTTTATTATAGCACTTCAGTGTAAACTCAATTGAAGAAATGTTGATGATGCGCAATATGAATATATTCATTAAAGATAAATGATTTCAAAATGTGTACTGTATTGCCTTGTTTGTAGGATCTGGGAAAAGTTCCCCGATATGAAAAATACAGCGGCTAGGGATGATGAGGCCTAAAGAGCCATGTTGCCCATAAATAAAATGCTGAAATGCTGTGGTAACTTTGTTGTCATCCCCAGGCTCTCTAATATGGTCTAACACCATAACCAGTGTTTTGCCGGTTCACACTTAAAATGAACCTGTTCAAAGTTCAGTTCATACAGTTGAAAATAAGCTAGTTCACGTTTACAGTTCTTCTTTCAAAATTTTTAACGAAGTTCACAGTTAGAAAATTGATTCATTCTGATAAATGAAAAAACGGCTCTGCATTGAAAAAAATCCTCCAGCTTATTCTGTATTGCAGTTACGGTGACAATACCAGATAGTATTTTATGAGGTAAACAAAGGCTGTGCGTAGTCTGGTCAAAGTGCAATATTCAGCAAACATATCTTAATCTAAACAGTGTTGTCATACAGTTGTTTTAAAAGGAAATAATAATATTATGATAATATATATGATAACTTTTATACTTTTTTTTCTTCACATTTATTTCATTGTTTTGATCACATTTTTCAAAGTCTTATTTCATTTTGGTCACTGTTGTAGTTTTGATGAATGAGTTATGCATTTACTGTTATTATTGTTTCTACCTGCAACTTAAGAATCTGATGTGATGTAACTGTTCAATGTGTAAAGTTGTGTTTTACAATAAGTGAGGGCATGTAACAGCTGTTGCTACAATGCTACATGAAGAAAAATATAAGTAATTGAGTATATTTAAAGAAATTAACAATGAGTCAAAGAGGCTAAAATGTTTTTTTCTATCTTTCTGTCAGCCAACACATACTTCTTCATGGTGCAGGCTCAGGGCATCATGTTGAGGGACAATGTAAGGACCATTGGCCAGATGATTCGAGTGTACACCAATAAGAACAGTACAGTCAATGGGACAGGTAAGTGATAATCATATTCATGTTTACCGTATGTTCTATTGCCTGTCCTCTTTCCTGGCTAAATCCAGATGCTCTACCTTTAAAAAGTTACAGTTAGAGTGTAGTATGCCGACATGGTACTGTCTACAGCTTCTTGAATGATTCCTGCTACCCGCTTTGCCTACATGTAACCTTATGCATTGTACACGAGATGAACAGACATCACTCAAACCCAGGTTGGCAAGAGGCCATCCAAAGTATGCCAATGCATGTGCAGTTGGAAAGTATTAAAAGTCTCACATGCTGTATTGCACTGCTAGCATCACATGCACTAACACTCTGTTGTCATTGGTTGATAGAAAAAGTTTTAGTTGTGATGCAGCTGTAGTCCCTAATTAAAAATTCTGCAGAATTGTAGTCCATTAGAAATCAGACCATAGTGGATGCCAGGGGTGGGGTTGAGTATTTGTGATTTGCAAGTGAGTTCATCCCTGGGACACGCACACATCAACACAGTTCTGATTGTCTAATGAGAACTGTATTTTCTAGTCATGATATGGCAAAATGATACACAATTTTCAGCAAACCTATGACATAACATGCAAACTGGCCCCAACATGTTGTCCAAAATTTATTTTAGACTTTTGTTTTCCAATTTCCCGGGGTTAGAGACATGATGTGTAACACCACCGCATTGGCTTCTTTGTTGTCATGCTTTCAGGCTCTCCCTTCTGCAGTGGTTATTGTGAAGCAGGTCACCTAGCCTGCTTCGATGTCAGCCTGTGGTCTACTTTAGGACTGGGATCAATCTGATCCATTGAAGGCCCCTCCATGTGGATCTACATCAAGTCATCAGTCGTGGACAATGGCAGTTCTTTCTCTTTTAAATCTTCAAAGGGATAGTTCACAAATTACTAGTCTGTGCTTGATGTGACAATGTACTTGTGAGTGCAAGAGAGATTGAACAGCGCTCTACATAGCTCTACAATATACCAGTGGTTCAGAACTTATGGTGTTTTATGTCAGGATGAGACATGTAAAATATTTGGCTCACTATTTAAACTGTAAAGCAAAACATCGACTGGAATTTCATGTCATCACTTCTCAATCAGGCCACCTGGATTTGGCATTGCCTTGTTTGCCTCCAGTTCCTGGTTCTCTTTTTCTTCCTTTTTTTTACTCGTAGTTGGAGAAGTTGAGGGATCACATTGTTCTTCTCTAATGGGATGGTAAGGTAGACAGCCTTTGAAACAGTTCACAAAGAGTGTGGCAAAATGTACAGCAAAATGTACTCCCCAATTCTATTTTAATCAAAACAGTGGATTAATAATGAATAATTGATGTTTCGATTTGCCACTATTGGTAGGTTTTCCAAACTGGATGCAGGACATCGTAAACTACACACAACACCATAGATTTCATGTGTGAGTATTGCAAGTTCCAACAATTTTCTCTCACAATACACTTCCCCCCCCTCTCTCTCACTCATGCACTCAAGGAATATTCACTGGATGTAAAAATCCGTCCATACATTTTGCTTGTATGCACGCATGCGCTCACTAACACACACACAAACACACACACACAAACACACACACAGTAACAAACTAACATTTTCTCACAAGACAGGTATACTAATTGCAATTAGAAACCACTGTGGCTTACACTGGGTTGGGATTATTTTGCACCCTGACTCAGTTATACAATCACACCTTTCTGTCCTTAGTGATCTTCAAGACCCCTGAAAGAAAACATGAATAAATAAAATCCATAGATTTCAAAAACCAATGGCCACTCAAATTTCAAATACTATTTAGAACTTGTTCCACTGAAATGAATTCTGGTAAAAAGATATACAACTTTCTTACGAAGGGAATGTGAATGCCTTCCATTCTCCAAGAACTGCAAATACACAATTTGACATTCATGAGATATCATTGTCTGCTTTAAACAAAATGGCACCCTCAGAAGGGTAAAATATTTATCAGTTTTACAGTTCGTCAAATTTTTGCTTGTCATTTGTCAGGTCTTATGTTGTCATTATTTCTTGTCCAGTTTTATAACGTACAGTGATGAGTTGTCTACTGTGTTGAGCCTTGAGCATCAATACATTCAAAATACATTTGACAGTCAGAATTTTTTTTAATTCATACTAAAATAGAGTTACTACAAATTTCCTTTGATAATCAACTCAGCAATATTATTATGTGTGTGTATATGATAACTGTATACCCCATTGTTATTGTTGATAATGTTGGGGCGCAAAATCAACAAATCATCTACATGTTGTATAAATTTACTGTTCTTGTTCCAGAATCTGGTTAAATACATGTGGGCTATGTTTGAACCCCTGAATCATTCTATTGCAGAAATATTGCTTAC